>NC_133666.1:337371501-337480632 GCF_037893015.1 Macrotis lagotis
CTTCTTTAAAAAGATCAGGAAGGAGTTTAAAAGTCAATTGTAAAAATTTGGGTAAGAAAGCCAAGAGAAAATTAATACTTTGCAAAAGAAAATTAACACCTTGCATCAAGAAAACAAATCCTTGGAAAATACAATTGAACAAATAAAAATGAAAATAGCTCAAAACCACAATTGGGCAAATGGAAAACTCCTTCAAAATTAGAAGTGACCAATTACAAAAGGAGTTGCAAAAAGTAAATGAAGAAAATACTTCTCATAAAAAAGAATAGAGTCCATGTAAACTAATAATTTCATGAAACAATAAGAATATGTTAAACAAAACCAAAAAAATTGAAAAAAATAGAAGAAAGCATAAAATACTTCATCAGAAAACCTACTACATAGAGAATAGATCCAGGAAAGACAACTTAAAAATCATTGGGCTTCTTGAACACATTGAGGATAAATAAAATCCTGGACTCAATATTTCAGGATCTATTGAAAGAAAATTGTTTTGATGTAGAACCAGTGGACAAAATAATTATTGAAAGAATACATCAATTCTCTCCTGAAAAGGATCTCAAAATGAAAATACCAAAAATATTGTAACAAAACTCCATAACTATCATAGGGAAAATCCTACAAGCAACCAGAAAGAAATAAATATACTGGACATGACTATATCAATATTAAGGGATCTAAGGATAAGGAATAAGATATTCCAAAGAGCAAGGGAGCTTGGAATGCAGCCAGGATTTCAACATCAGGCAAAAATTAAGTCTTTTCCAGGGAAAAGGGTGAACATTTAACAAAATAGCAACCTTCCAACTTTTCCTGACAAAAAGACCAGAGCTGAATAGAAAATTTGGACATGAAACAGGGAACTTGAGAGATATATGAACAGGTAAAAAAAGAAAAAGGAAAAACTGCTCCTGAAAGGTGTAACTCTATTAGAGAGAATATACTTAGCCAGAAGTAATGGACACTTATGACTTGTCCATGACAATGATAAAATGATTTAAAAACAATATGTCTGTAAAAGGGGGGAACAGTAAAAGATGGGAGGATGGAGAAGATTGAATGGGGTAAAAACCAAAAGGCCTACAGTAATAGAGAGGAAAAAGGGAGGAGATGAGAACTATTGAATCTTATTCTTATTAGATTTTTCTCAAAGCATTAACACACTCAGTAACATTAAGAAATTTAACTAACAGGGTAGATCCAAGATGGTTACAAGAGAAGAGCATATCTTAGGTACTCTCTCTCAAAACTTATAAAATAAGGAATCTAACTAAATTTTTGAGAGACAAAATGCATAGAGGGATCCAGTGAGGCAGTTCTCCAGCCCAAGGTAACCTGAAAAGGAGCAGAAAAAGGCTCTGTTCCATGGGATTAAAGGGGTGGCCACAAGAGTAAAGGAACTTCAGGCTCCAGGAGGCAGCCCCAGGGCACCTGGGAGCCATGGCTCATGTCAGCAGGGCAGTTTCCTGACCAACACCCTGGGGGAGCACTGGGCACAACTTGAAAGATTGGGGGGGGCTTTACCAGCTCAAACCCTGAAAGCCAGCCCTTAGGGCACTCAGCAGCTATGGCCACTGCAGCCCAGATTCAGGACTTGGAAGCATCTGGATCTGGTCAGTAAGAGGCCCCATGTGTGAGTACTGAGCCTAGGTAGAGGAGTGGAGACAGACTGCTAAGGTCTGTACTCTGACCCTGGAACAGGACTCTGGGGCTCTGACCACATTCAGATCCTGATTACAGTCTAGGACCTGCATAGAAGAGCAGGCCCCTGCACCTTGGCTTCTTGGCAGAGGGGTGTGGTTGTGGTCATTCACAGATGAGGAGGGATGACAGAGCTTCACACACTGAGATCCTTGTGGAGGTATGGTGTCCCAATAATACTCAAAAGCTCGGGAAGCACCCCAAGATTAGGCACAGGCTGGGGAAATGAATAAACAGTGAAAAATAGAGGAATACCATTGTTGTATATGTTCCCAAGAAGGATCAAAATAGTCAGTCAGAAGATGAGGAAGTCCAAGATCCTGCATCTGAAGACTCCAAGAAAAAAGGAAATTGGGGTCAGGCTATGACAGAGTTCAAAAAATATTTTGAAAATCAAATGAGGGAGATAGAAGAAAAATTGGGGAAAGAAATGAGAGAGATGCAAGAAAAAACATGGAAAAGAAGCAGCAGCTTAGTCAAAGAGATCCAAAAAATGTTGAAGAAAATAGCATGTTAAAAACCAGCTTATGGCAAATGGACAAAACATTTCAAAAAGTTGTTGAGGAGAAGAAAGCTCTCTGAGGAAAACAAATCCCTCAGATGTAGAATGGAACTGGAGGAATCTGCTGATTTTACAAGAAGTCAAGACACAATACTTCAAAATGAAAAGAATGAAAAATTAGAAGAAAAATGTGAAAGATCTCATTAAAAAAGCAATTGATCTGGAAAACAAATTCAGGAAAGATCATTTAAAAATTATTGGCATACCTGAAAGTCATGATCAGAAAAAGAGCCTTGACATCATTTTTGAAGAATTCCTACAGGGAAAATTGCCCAGATATCCTAGAAGCAGGGAGCAAAAGAGAAATTGAGAGAATTCACTGATCTCCCCTGGAAAGAGATCCCCAAAAAACTAACCCCCAGGATTATTATAGTCAAGTTCAAGAACTCCCAAGTCAAAGAGAAAAAAAGCCAGAGGGACACAATTTAAATATCATGGAACTGCAGTCAGGATCACACAGGACTTAACAGCAACTACATTAAGGGCTCATAGGGCTTGGAATGTAATATTCCAGAAGACAAGAGCTTAAAATGCAACCAAGAATCAACTATGCCACAAAACTGAACATCCTTGTCCAGGGGAAAAGATTGACTTTCACTGAACCAAGGGAATTTCAGATGTTCCTGTTGGAATGGCCAGAGCTGAACAGAAAGTTTCATCTCCAGCTACAAGAATCAGGTGAAGCATAGAGAGTGAAAGAGAAGGGTAAAGTATGAGGGACTTAATGATGATTTCTCCATAGAAAAATTATACTGATATTACTCATAGGAAACTTCTCATTTAATAAAGCAAATAGAAGGAACTTTTATGGATGTGACACAGGAGAGAGCCAAATCTGAAGATATATGTAAAAATGGAGTCAATAGCTAAAAATGAAATGTAATGGGAGTGAGAGAAAGGAAAGTTAAAATAGGCTAAGGTATTTCATATAATAAGATTCTTTTTTTTATTACAGTGAGCTATTGCAATGATATGGAAGTGGGGATAATGAGGGGGGGGGAAGAGGGAACCTTTGCTCTCATCAGAGGTAGCTCAGAGAGGAAACAGTATATATACCCAATGGGGTATAGACATCTAGAATAAGGAGAGAAGAGGAACAGGGGGATGGGGGAGATGTGAGTTCTGGTGGAGAAGGTGGACTGTGGGGCAGAGTGGTCAGATATAACACATTTTTTTTTCTTCTTGCAAGGGGCTGGGATTGGATGACCTGTCTGGGACTACAGGGCTGGGTGGTTGCTGGGCCTTAGGGGTGGTAGGTGGGCTCCAGGTCTCTTGGCCCCAGGGCTGCTGATTAGTCTGCTGTGCCTCTCAGCTATTCTACAGCACATCTAAGAAGAGAGACAAAGTCAAAGGAGAGAGAATATATAGTGTATGCTTGTGGGGACGTATGAATGGAGGGAGCTGCAATCAACAATGGCAACAGTGGAAATATATGGAAGTAGTTTTTGCGATGGTCTTATCATAAAGAATGTGATCCACTCGCAACAGAGCTGGTGGCATTGGAACACAGTCTGAAGCACATTTTTATTATTATAATTGTTATTTGGGGAGGGTGTTGTGGGGCAGATGGGTTTGGGTGGCTTATCTGGTGTCACACAACTAGGTGATTGTTGGACAAGGGTGCTCCTGACTCCAGGGCCGGTGCTCTGTCCACTGTGCCACCTGGCCACCCCTACTATTATTATTACTATTACTACTATCATTTTATTTTATTTTATTTTGGTTTTTGCAGGGCAGTGGGGTTGTGGTGTTGGGGTGTCTTGCCCAGGGTCACACAGCTGGGTGATTTTTGGGTGTCTTGGGCCAGATATGGGCTCAGGTGCTCAGGCTCCATCCAATGTACCACTTAACTGCCCCTATTATTATTATTATTATTATTATTATTATTATTTATTTTAATTTTAATTTTTCCTATTTCCTTTACTTTATTGCTCATGGGGGTCTATATTTTGGGGGCAGGTGGTATTATCTATATTCTAAAACAAGAATATTTTAATAATGCATAAAAATCAACATTTGTACATAAATTATATATAAATAAAAATAAATAAAAAAGGGGAAAGGGGAAGGGGAAAAGAGGGATTGATAGAAGGAAGGGAAGGCAGAAAGTGCAAAGGGAAAGCTGAAAGAAAGGGAAGGGGTAGACAGAAGAGCACAAACACACTGAAGGATGTAATATTCAGAAGTAAAATACTGGGGAATATGAATAAAATTTAAAAAGGGGAAAATACAAATAGAGGGAATATAGCTTGGAGGGTAATAAAGTGGTAGTAATGATAACTATGAATGTGAATGGGATGAACTCTTCCATTAAACATAAGCAAACAGCAGAATGGATTAAAAACAATAATCCTACAATACGCTGTTTGCAAGAAACTCATTTGAAGAAAAGAAATGCATATAGAGTAAAGGTAAAAGGTTGTAGCAGAATATATTTTGCTTCAGCAGAAGTAAAAAAGACAGGGATATCAATCTTGATCTCAGACAACACAGCTGCTAAAATAGATCTCATTAAATGTGATAAGGAAGGAAACTATATCCTCCTAAAAGGTACCAAAGATAATGAAGCAATTTCAATGCTAAATATGTATGCACCAAGTGGTATAACATCCAAATTTTGAAAAAGAGAAGCTGAATGCATTATAGGAAGACATAGAAAACAAAATTCTACTAGTGGGAGATCTCAATCTCCCTCTCTCAGATTTAGATAAATCTAACCATAAAATAACCAGGAAGGAAATTATGAAGGTAAATAGAAAGTGAGGAAGCCTAGACAGACCTTTGGAGGGAAAATTGAATGGGGATAGACAAGAATATGCTTTTTTTTCTCTGTAGTACATGGCTTTTTCACAAAAATTGACCATGTCCTAGGCCATAAAAACCTTATAATTAAATGCAGAAAGGCAGAAATAGTGAATACTTCCTTCTCATATCATAATGTAATAAAACTCACATGCAATAATGGTTTAAGAAGAGAGAGACCAAAAACTAATTGGAAAATAAATAACCTCCTTTTAAAGAATGAGTGGATCAAAAAGAAATTATAAAGAGAATTGATTATTTTATCCAAGATAATGACAATAATGAGTGAAACAAAGAAAACTTACAGGATACAACCCAGACAGTTATTAGGGGATATATTACATCTTTAACTGCTTACATGAATAAAATAGAGAAAGAGGAAATCAATTAACTAAGCATGCTACTAGAAAAATAAAGAACAAATTAAAAGCACCCAATTAAATACCAAATTAGAAATTCAACAAATTAAAGGAGAAATTAATAAAAATCAAAAGCAAGAAAACTATTTAACTAATAAATAAAACCAAGACATAGTTTTATGCATAAAACAATGAAATTGATAAACCTTTGGTTAATTTGATTTAAAAAAAGAAAGAAGAAAACCAAATTATTAGTATAAATGAAAAAGGTGAACTCACCACCAGTGACAAGGAAATTAAAATAATAATTTGGAATTATTTTGTCCAACTGTATGTCAAGAAATTTGATAATCTAAGTAAAATGGATGAATATTTCCAAATTATAAATTTTCCAGGTTAAATGAAGAGAGCATTTAATACCTAAATATTCCTATCTCAGAAAGAAAAACTCAACAAGCTATCATTGGACTTCCTAAGAAAACATCTCCAGGGCCAGGTAAATTCACAAGTGAATTCTATTCAACTTTTAATGAACAATTCTATATAAACTCTTTGGGAAAATAGGTGAAGGAATCACTCTGTCTAACCCTTTCTATCACACCATTACAGTGCTGATACCTAAACCAGTAAGAGTCAAAAAAGAGGAAGAAAATTATAGATCAATTTTTCTCTACTGAATATTGATGCAAAAATCTTAAATAAAATAAAATCTTAGCAAAGTGATTCCAGCAAGCTATCACTAGGATAATACACTATAACTGAGCAGGATTTATCCCTGGAGTGCAGGTTTGGTTCAAAATTATGAAATCTATCAGTATAATTGAATATATAAATAACAACCCTAACAGAAATCATATGATTATATCAATAGATGCTGAAAAAGACTTTATAAAATACAGCACCCTTTCCTACTAAAAACACTAGAGAACATAGAATAAGTTAGAGGCATTCCCAATAAGGTCAGTTGTGAAAAAGGATGACTGTTTTCACCATTACTTTTCAATATGTTATTAGAAATGTTAGCATCAGCAATAAGAGAAGAAAAAGAAACTGAAGGAATTAGAATTAGGAAGGAAAAAACAAAACTGTTACTCTTTATAGATAACAAGATGGTATACCTAGAGAATCCTCAAAAATCACCTAAAAACTACTAGAAATAGTTAGCAACTTTAGCAAAGTAGCAGGATATAAAATAAACCCACATAAATCCTCAGCATTTCTATATATAGCAAGATACATCAGCAAGAGTTAGGAAGAGAAATTCCATTTAAAGTAACTTCAGACAACATAAAATACTTGAGAGTCTGCCTGCCAAGGCAGACTCAGAAACTCTATGAAAACAACTATAAAATACTTTTCCTACAAATGAAGTCAGATTTAAATAACTGGGAAAATAACAACTGCTCGTGGATAGGCTGAGCTAATATAAAAAAATTACAATTCTACCTAAATTAAATTACATAAGTAATTTAGTGCCTTACCAATAAAATTTCCAAAAAAATTACTTTAATGAGCTAGAAAAAATTGTAACTAAATTCATATGGAGAAACAAAAAGTCAAGAATATCCAGGTGCTTAATGAGAAAAGTACAAAAGAAGGTGGTTTAGACTTACCAGATCTAAAATTATATTATACAACATCAGTCATCAAAACTTTTTGATATTGGCTAAGAAACAGAGTGGTGGATCAGTGGAATAGATTAGGTGCAAAAGAGACAGCAGGAAATGATTATAGCAAAGTGATCTTTGATAAACTCAGAGTTCAGCATCTGGGATAAGAACTCTCTCTTTGATAAAAAAAATTGTTGGAATAATTGAAAGTTAATATGACGTAAACTTAGATTAGACCAACATCTCACACCCTATACCAAATAAGACCAAAATGGGTTTAGGATTTAGACATAAAAGACAATGTTACAAGCAAACTAGGAGATCAAAAAATAGTTTACCTGTCAAATTTATGGAAAAGGAAGCAGTTTATGACCAAGGAAGAGATGGAAAATATCATTAAAAGCAAATTAGACCATTTTGATTACATTACAAAGTTTTTGCACAAACAAAACCACTGTTACCAAGATCAAAAGAAAAGTAGTAAATTGGGAAACAATTTTTACAGCTAATATTTCTGACAAAGGACTCATTTCTAAAACATAAGAACTGAGTCAAATTTATAAAAAAAAGCCATTCCCCAATTGACAAATGCTCAAAGTATATTCAAAGGCAATTTACAGATGAGGAAATCAAAACTATCCATAGTCATATGAAAAATTGCTATAAATCAATCCTGATTAAAAAAATCAAATTAAAGGTATTATCTCACACCTATCAGATTGATCAATATGACCAGAAAGGATAATGTTCAATGTTGGAAAGGATGTGGGAAATCTGGGACACTAATATATTGTTGGTGGAGTTGAGAACTCATTCAAACTTTGTTGGAGAGCAATGTGGTATTACGTCCAAAGGGCAATATAAATGTGCATACCTTTGGTACAGTAATACCACTACTGGGTCTAACCTGAAGAGAGCTTCAAAAAAGGGCAAAAGCATCCCTTACACAAAAATATTCATAGCAGCCCTGTTTGTGGTAGAAAAGAACTGGAAATTGAGTGAATGTCTCCCAATTGGGAATGACCAAACAATTTATGGTACATGTATATTATGGAACACTGTTGTTCTATCAGAAACCAGGAGGGATGGGATTTCTGGGAATCATGGAAGGATTTTCATGACCTGATGTTGAGCCAGGTGAGCAGATCCAGAAGAACATTGTACACCCTAACAGCAATATGGAGGTGATGATCTTAAGATTTGCTCATTGAATCAGTGCAATAATCAGGTACATTTTAGAATATCATTCAAGGGCAGCTAGGTGGCAGAGTGGATAGAGCACCGTCCCTGGAGTCAGTAGTATCTGGGTTCAAATCCAGTCTCAGACACTTAATAATTACCTAGTTGTGTGGCCTTGGGCAAGCCACTTAACCCTGTTTGCCTTGCAAAAGCCTAAAAAGAAAAAGAATACCATTCAGAGAAAAAATTGTGGAGTTTAGACCTAAGTCTCTTACCTTAAATTTAAAAAAAAACTGTCTTATGTAACATAATTTTGCTATCTCTAATATTTTCTTTTCTCCTCAAAGATATGATTTCTCTTTCAACACATTCAATTTTGATCAATGTTTAGCATGGAAACAATGTAAAGATTATCAGATTGCCTTCTGTGGAGCAGTAGGGGATGGGAAGAGAGGGTGAGGGAAAATTTGAAAATTCAAAACCTTACAAAAATGATAGGAAATAACTACTATTGTATATGATTGGAAAATAAAATATTTTTTACAATAGAACTTTTATTTCTTTTTCTTTCTTATTGCTATCATTTGTATTTTCAGAAATATAAGAAGGGTAGGGAAAGGGTAACCTTGTTACTTCACTATTTTATTTGGGAGGAATGTAGTAATGCCCCCATTGCAATAAAATTCTGGTTAGAATTTCTGATATAATTTTCTATAATTTAAATTTCTTTCAGGACTGATATTTTAGATTTCATAATCAATAAGAAATTCTTGGATTTTAATGTAATTTGAGACCTCATTTGCCATCTGGAACACAGCAAGAGTCCCTTCTACACAATCTGATGATCTCTTCATATTGACTTTGCTGGAAGAACAACAGTGCAAAAGAAGCTATAAATTTCTCCAGGAAGTCTGTTCCAATTTTGGGAAGCTGGGTTAGTTTCTTTTCTTTTTTTTTTTTTTTTTGATATCATGACAGACATTCCTTTTTTCAGAGATTCCAATGTCCTCTTAGGTCAAGTGGAAAAAATGGGATCTCTCTTTCACATAATAAACTTTCAAAATATTAAATATCAGAGCTGAAGGCAAGATTGCAGACTAAAGACAGGGACTCACCTGTACTCCAAAATCCTTCAAAATGCCTTTAAATAATGACTCTAAACAATTTTTAGAGGCAGAACACACAAAAAAGCAGTGAAACAATTTTTCAGCCTGAGATAACTGAGAAGGCAGCAGAGGAGGTCTACAGCAGCAGGATGAGAGAGCAGCCCTTCCCCATTGGCATATCCCCAGCCCCAGCAAATCAGGCACAGATCTTAGGATGAGGACTCAGTGACCGGCATGGCAGCAGCTAGCCCTCTCCAGCCACAGACACCAGACAACCTAGAAAGTAAACAGGGAAGGTCTATTGCCCCTGCTAAGCATGAAGCACAATTTACTAGAAGCTGCCCCAGCACCGGGCCCACCCCTGCAAACCGGGAGCAAGCAGGGAGAGCCCATGAAGTGGCCACAGATGCTTTCAGAGCTCTCAATTGACAGATAGGAAAGGGGTCAAATAACCGGTCAGCAGGAAATGATAGACGTTTCCTTGTGAAACTGGGGACAGGACTCTGTTGCTTTATCCATACTCAGATCCATGTAGATGGTGCAGTGGGTAGAGGGCCAACCCTGAAGTCTGGAGAGGCCTGCTACAAATCTGACTTCAGAGATTTAGGAGTTTATGTCCTTGAGCAAGTCACTTAACCCCAATTGTCTAGCATCCCAGGCCATCCTCAGTCATCTGGAGGAGAAAGTGAGACTGGGGAATTAGCACAGTCCGCCCTCACTCAATCAATCCAAGTCATGTGCTTGTCATAGCATCACTTCTTTAATGTCATGATCTTTGAAAATGAATGAAAAACATTACTTGGATCCAGATTTTGCAGTCCCAGAACAAGAAGGACAGCAGCAGACCAGAGTTTGTAGAAAATGAAACTTGTATTCCCTCACAAAACAGAGCTTAGCCAAGGAAGTGGTAGACAATGACCAGAAAAAAGAATTGTGTTTTCAGAAAATTATTTTTGAAAACCCGACTAATATCCTTGAAAAAGAATACAAAATTCTTTTTAAATGAATCCAACCCCCAACCTAAATTAGAGATGCCAAAGTGGATTGTACCCAAATTTCAGAATTCTCAATGAAAGGAGAAAATAAGATAAGTAGACAAAAAAAAAAAAAACAATTTAAATACCAGGGAGACACAGTCAGGATAACACAGGGCTTACCATCTTTAGAATTGAAGAATCAGAGGACCTGGAAAATGATATTCCAGAGTGCAAAGGAGTTTGGATTACAGCCAAAAATCAACTCCTATGCAAAATTTAGCATATTCTTTCATGGGGGAAAGATTAATTTTCAGTGAAATAGAGGATTTTCAAAGCTATCTGAATAAAAGAACTGAAAAGAAAGTTTAATCTTGAAATAAAAGACTCAAGAGATGCATTAAAAGGTAAATGGAAATGGGGAAAATGCTAGTCAATAAGACTAAAGTATCTTCATCCCTACATGGGAAGGCAATACTTGTAACTCTTGATAATTATATTCTCTTAGGACAGTTATATAGAACAAAATTAGAGACAAAGTATGAGTATAAATTGATCATGTCGTGATGCAATTTTAGCTCATGAGTGTTGTATTTTTACTGGGACAATTGAAAGGAGTGTACTTGAACAGAGGGTGTGGGTACAAATTGATTAATGTGGTGATGCTTATAGCTCTTGAAAATTGTGCTTCTTATTTATAGAACATTACTTTTAAAGAAGGGGGGGGGGTTAAAGACATATCTTAAACAAATGAGACATGGAAAAAGGATGATACTGGGAGAAGGAGGAGGCCTTAGAGAATAAATAATACTCCATGAAGAGGCAGAAAGAACCTTCATACTAGAAGGAAAGAGGGAATGTGAGAAATCTGAGTAAATCTTAAAATCAAAATCAAAAGATTTGGATCAAAGAAGGAATATTATGCATTGCCAGTTATGTTTAGAAATTTATCCACCTTACAGAAACAGAGGATGGGAAAGGGGAAAGGGCACATTGCAGCAGAATAGTATTCAGAAGTAAAACATTGGTGATGAGAGAGAAAGAAAAAGGAGAAAAGTATAAACGGGGGAGGATAGCATGGAAGAAAATACAGAGTTAGTAATCATAAATGTGATTATAATGAACCATCCCTTAAAAGAGAAATGGATAGCAGAATGGAATAAAAAAGAATTTTACAATATGTTGTTTACAAGAAACAACAGAAATTGACATATAAAACATGGGTTAAAAAGTAAATTCTGGAGGAGAATATATAATATGCTTCAACTGAAGTAAATTAAAGCATGAAACAGATCTAATTAAAAGGGCTAAAAAGGAAGGAAACTCCATCCTCCTAATTGGAATTATAGGCAATGAAGCAATATCAATATTAAACATACAAGCATGCACAAAGTAGTAGAACATCTTTTTTGGATGCTTAGAGAAATAGCTAATAAGTTACAGGAACAAATAGACAGCAAAGCTTTATTGGTGGGGGACCTCAATTTCTCTCTCATTCTCAGAATTAGATAAATCTAACCACAAAATGAGTGAGAAGGAAGTTACAAAAGTGAATAAAATTTTAGAAAAGCTACATATAGTAAAAGTCAGGAGAAAACTGAATGGGAATAGAAAGGAGCGTGCTCTCTTTTCTGTGGTATATGGCACTTACACAAAAATTGACTATATATTTGAATATAAAAACATCACAATCAAACATAAAAATGAAGAAATATGAAATGCATCCTTTACAGATCATGATGGATAGAAAATTACAC
The DNA here is from genome assembly GCF_037893015.1 of Macrotis lagotis. Taxonomy (NCBI): domain Eukaryota; kingdom Metazoa; phylum Chordata; class Mammalia; order Peramelemorphia; family Peramelidae; genus Macrotis; species Macrotis lagotis. The sequence continues at coordinate 337,383,552 of NC_133666.1, forward strand.
ATAATAAAGGATCATGAAAAGATAAAATTAATTAGAAACTATTTTTTTAAATGACTGGATCAGGGGACAGATAGGTGGCTCATGGCCCTGGACTCAACAGAACCTCAATTCAAATCCTGCCTCAGACACTTAAAAATTGCCTAGCTGTGTGAACTTGGGCAAGTCACTTAACCCCATTGCTTTAAATAAATAAAAAAAGTAAATGATTGGATCAAATAAAAAAGGGTAGAAATAATCAACAATTTCATCTAAGATAATGACAATATTTAGTCACCATATCAAACTTGTGGAATCAAGCCAAAGCAGTTATTAAGTCAAATTTTATCTCTCTAATTGGTTACATAAATAAAATAGAAAAAGTGGAGATAAATGTGAAACTGATAAACTAGAAGAAAAACAAAATAAAATTTTCACAAACTGATGAAAGCAAGTTATCACTAACATAATATCCTATAATCAGATAAGATTTGTAACAGATATGCAGGGTTCTATAATAGGAAAATTATCAGAATAATTGACCATAACAAAAACAAAATTGTCAGAAGTCAGATGATTATCTCAATAGACAGAGAAAGACTTTCATTTAATAAAGCATCCACTCCTTTTAGAAACAGAGAGCAAATTAATCAATATCAATTCTTAAAATAATAAGCAGCATCTATCTAAAACCATTAACAAGCATTATATATATAATGGGAATAAACTAGAAGTTTTCCAAATAAGATCAGGGATGAAACAAAGATGATTTTTATCACTACTACTATTATTCAATATTAATAATGTTAACTTTAGCAATAACAGAAGAAAAGATTGAATGAATTTAAATAAAATGAGGAAATATAACTCTCAATCTTTATAGATGATATGATGCTATACTTAGGCAATTCTAGAAAATCAACTAAAAATTATCTGAAGCAACAGATTTAACAAAATTGCAGGATATAAAAAAAAACTCATATAAACCATCACATTTCTCTATATTACCCACAAAGCCCAACAGAAAGAGATAGAAAGAGAAATTCCATTTAAAACAACTATAGACAATATAAAATACATGGGAATTTCCCTCATGTATAAAATCTGAACCTTTACAAACACAATCACAAAATAATTTTCAGACAAATAGGTCAGTTCTAAACTATTGGAAAAATATCATTTGTTCATTGGAGGTTGACCTAATTAATAAAAATGACAATGTTATCTGAAATAAATTACTTGATTTAGTGCCATGCCAATTGGATTACCAAAAGACTATTTTAAAGAATTAGGAAAAAATAGTAACAAAATTCATCTGGAGCACAAAAATTGAGAATATCAAAGGAATGACAAAAGTACAAATGAAAGGTGCTTGCCATACAAAATATAAAATTTTATTATAAAAGCGTCAGTCATCAAAATTGTCTGCCACTGGCTAAGAAATAGATAAGTGGATCATTGGACTAGATTAGATACAAAGGAAATTATAGTAAATGACTAAAGTAATATAGCAAACATAGTAAATATAGTACAGCATACTGTGATAAATCCAAAAACTCGAATCTCTAGATTAAGAACTTACTATTTGACAAAATCTTCTTGGAACACTAGAAAGCAGTATGGCAGAAACTAGGTATAGACAGACCAACATCTCACACCTTATACCAAGATAAGATAGAAATGGGTATAGATGATACAATAAGCCAATTAGCAGAACAAGAAATAGTTTTCTCTGTCAGATCTACAGAAAGGAGATAAGCTAATGATCAAAGAAGAGATAGCATTATAAATTGCAAAATGAATACTTTCACCTACATTAAAATTTTCTGCACAAATAAAACCAATGCACACAAGATCAGAAGGAATGTAGAAATGTGGGGAAATAATTTCCACAGTCAATCTTTCTGATAAAGGACTCATTTCTAAAATATGTAGAGAGCCAACTCAAATTTATAAGAATACAATCTTTCTCCAAATGATAAATGGTCAAAGGATATGAAAGGTGATTTTCAAGTGAAGAAATTAGTTTTACATTTGAAAAAAATGCTCTAAATCATTATTGATTAGATAAATACAAATTAATGCATCTCTGAAGTAACATCTCTAATCTATAAGATTGCCTTAAATGACAAAATAAAAGAAAAGTATCAATGTTATAAAGAACATGGAAAAACTGGGACACTAATGGACTGTTGAAGTTTTGAATTGATTTATTTATTCTGGAAAGCAATTGGAAACTGACCAAAAGGCAATAAAACTTTGCATATCCTTTGAGCCTGCAATGCCACTATTAGCTCTATATCCAAGGAGATCCTAAAGAGGGGAAAAGACTCATATGTCCAAAAATATTTATTGCAGTTCTTTTTATTATCGTAAAGAATTGGAAATTGAGGAAATTTCTATCTGTAAGAAATCATGAGCAGTCAGACTTGAGAAAAAACATGGAAAGACCTGCATGAACTGATGTTAAGTGAGCAGAACAAGGAGAACATTGCACACATTAGCAGTCATATCATAAGATGATCACCTGCCATGAGTGCAGCTCCTCTCAGAAGTTCAGTGATCAAGAAGTGTTATGGAAAATTTCATCCACATCCAGAGGAAAAAACTATAGAATCGGATTGTCCACTGCCATGGTGAAGAGGAAAGGGAAGGGAGCATAGCAGAAAAATTGTGTCAAAAATTCACAAAAGGAAAGATGTCAAAAACTATCTTTGAATGTAATTATAAAATACAATGAATTGAAATGAAAATACACACACACACACACAAAAACATATATATGTATATATATTTATATATATACATATATATAAATCAGCATTGAAAATGTCTTAGTTTGATATTTATGGCCCTTCTTAACTTTCAACTTTGTCAGTCACATTTCACATAATTTTTCATGATATACAAAGTGTGATAGACAAATAGGGATGTTCATCATTCATTGAACAGGAACACTTAGTGTGACTTTACATAAAAATACATAAAAATATATTTGGAATTCCTTTTCACACCCCTACCTTCTCTACCAATATCCTAATTTATACTTTCATAGAAAACCTCAAATGTTACCTTCTCTAAGATGTATTCTCAATTTTCTCAGCTTGAAGCAATATAACTTTCATGGGATATATAAGCAAATTATATACCTTTTATATACCATTTTCACATTTAAGCATGGATCATCCTTTATTTTTGTAACTTCTTCAGCACCTAATACAGTCACTCATAATATATTCTAATTGAAGTTGTAATACTGATGAAGTTAACCATATCTTCAGGGTGAAATTTGCATAGCAAAGAGGGCGGCAATGGCTTTAGGCAAATTGTCAGATCCTTCCACCATAAGTTAAAGTTAAAACCCACAAAATCATACCCTAAAAGTGTATTGTAAAATTATACCACATACTTATAAGTAGAAATCAGAGAAGTAGAGCAGAATGTCAGTGGATAGACCTCATCTGTTTCAGGGCTTTCATTTGTAGCCTCAGGGTTATTGATAGCCAATGGAGAACTTGAGAGCCTGTCATAGGAGCAATGATCAAAGAAGCATGGAAGGAAAACAAGTGATTCCATCCTCTAAGTTGCAGTGGGGTTGGAAATTGAAATAAGATTAGAGGGACGTTAGAAAAAATCTCCTATCTAGAATTATTTGACTACATATGAAAAAATGAGAAATACAAGAAATTAGTGAGTGTCATAGCCCTGGCTATGAATTAAGCTCTGCTGTTAAAAGAGACACTCTAAAAGCATTGAATCCAGATCCTTATCTAATGTACAAATGTTCTCAGCCCTGTTCCCTACCCCATCCCATTGTAATATATAAGTTGAATAAAATATGTATGAAAAATTAGAGTCTATCTTGAATGCAGTACCTAAATCATGGGTTTCTGAGTTTATTTTGGGGTCTATTTTAAAGAAATTTATCTGTGGTAGGGAAAAGAAATGTGTTGACAATGATGAATATAGTATATGTAAAAAAATAAGAGAAAGACATAGTGTAAGAGATGCCAATGTGCTTTAGACTCATAAATCGATCCTTCCTTAGAAATAATAGGTTCTAATAATGGTCCATATACTCATATCACCTAAAGAATGTCTTGTCTTTGACCTGATATTGTTAATCTTGAGTTCTCAAATTCAAATTACCTGAATTCTTCATATCTCTTTTGTCAGATTTCTGTGACAACACTGACATACACCATCCCCAATCACCCTGATAATATTTCTAAGTGATTATCAGAGAATGCATAATCAATAGATAAATGATTGAAAATGTCTGTTCCCATTGCTATACCAACATGTTCATAGTGTCTTATCTAAATAGACATTAAGGTACTCATAAGACCACATTATGATGGACTTGAGTCATTATCTCCTGAACTCTACTTTGAAGTAGTGTATATATATTATATATGTATGTATATATCATGTAGCAAGATTTGAAGTCAACCTTTGTATAAAATTGAAAGATAAGAAAAATCCTCTTAATCCCTGATTACCACCATAGATCTCAGTAGGGTTAAAACAATAGTTTCATATTCTAATCAACCAATGAAATTCTGACAAGAAATGAGATTTCTCCAGCAGTATTGTCTTGAAAAGTAGAAGAAAGTATTTCACTAGTGTCAACTCTTGGTCCAAGTCATATATGGAAAATTATTGAGCATAAATTCCCAAATTTTCTATGGAGTAGGCCAATTAGGATTAATAGATAGATAGATACATAGATAGATAGATACATACATAGATACATAGATACATAGATACATAGATATCTCTAGATTTACTTAGTTGATGATAGAAGTCATAAAAAATGAGAAAAATCCTACATGCTCCAAAATATTCATAGCTGCTCTTTTTATAGTGGCAAAGAAGTGGAAATTGAGAGAATGTCCATTAATTGGGAATGGCTAAACAAGTTATGGTATATGAATACTATGGAATATTATTGTTGTATAAAAAACCATAAATGTGTGGACTCTAGAGTAGCATGGAATGACTTAGGGGATCTGTTGCTGAGTGAAGGGAGCAAAAACAAGAAAACCATGTACACATTAACAACAGCATTGTGAGATGATCAATTTTGATGGATAGTACTCCTGTCAGCAGTTTAGAGAGCTAGGACAACCATATTAGACCGGCTGTGGAAAATATTATCTCCATCCAGAGGAAGAAAAACAAAACAAAAGCAAAAAAACCCTTCAGAATCTGATGAATACTTCATAAAAATTATCTCTTATATATCTCTTTCCTTAATCCTAATTCCTCATACTAAAAATGACTAATCTATAGAGAAGTTTATCAAAAATATGTATGTACAATGCTAACTTGACTGTTGCTGAAACCTACAAAAAAGACACACTATTTTTCTCCTATTGTTGCTGCATTATAATTATGCTACAGGGGAGAAAAAAAAGCATGGACAAATAGACACTTTTTGATGTTATCTGATTTGGGGGTCTCTGAGACACATTGTATTACCATATTTTCTAAACAGTCCCTATTCATTTTTTTTGCAAGGCAGTGGGGTTAAGTGCCTTGCCCAAGTTCACACAGCTAGGTAATTATTAAATATCTGAGACCAGATTTGAACTCAGGTACTCCTGACTCCAAGGCCAGTGCTTTATCCACTGCACCAGCTAGCAGCCCTCTATTCATTTTTCATTCAGGTCTAATGTCACCTATCAAATAATGTATCATAAATTTTTCCATTAGGGACCTAATGTCTTCTAGTTGCTAAAAGGTCTGCCTCAAAGAAAAAGTTTCTGACTATTGATAGGGAGGGTAGAAGGGAAGGTGTAAGGAAATTTTGAAACTTAAAAATATGCATGGGTATGGATGGGTGAAAAAAATAAATAAAAATAAAGGTTAGAAAAATAAAATAAATTCAAGGTCCAAAAATAACAATCTACTAAATATTGTGGTACTTCAAAGTTGTTTTAATTTCCATTTCTTTAATCAATAGATTTAGAATATTTTTCATATGACTATGGTTTGAATTTCTTCATCTGAAAACTGTCTGCTCATATCCTTTGACCATTTATCATTTGAAGAATTATTTGTATTATTATAAGTTTGTCTCAATTCTACATATTTTAGAAATGAATCCATTATTTCCTCAGTGTTATAAATTCCATTTAATCTTCTTTACATTGGTTTTATTTACACAAAATCTTTTAATGTAGGTGAAATTATTCATTTTGCATAATGTTTTCTCTCTCTCTCTCTCTCTCTCTCTCTCTCTCTCTCTCTCTCTCTCTCTCTCTCTCTTCTTTGGTCATTAGCTTCTCTGCTTTCCATAGATCTAACACTATTTCTTGCTCTCCTAATTGGCTTATGGTGTCACCCTTTATGTCCAAATCCTGTATCCATTTCTACTTCATCTTGGTATAGAGTGTGAGATACTTAGTTTCTATCATACTACTTTTCAGTTTTCCAAGCAGTTTTTCTCAAATAGTGAGTTCCTAAGCTAGAAGCTATAGTCTTTGGGTTTATCATAGTGGATTAATATAATCATTTACTACTGTCTCCATTGTATATGACCTTTCCATTGATTTATTTTTCTATTATCTTAGTCAGTGGCAGAAAGTTTTCATGATTGTCACTGTGTAATAAAATTTTAGATTTTGTATGGTTAGCCCTTTTCATTTGTATTTTTCTCATTTCCTTGATTTTCTCTACTTTTGCTGCTCCAGGTGAATTTTGTTACAATATTTTCTAGCTCTGTAAAATAGTTTTTTGGTAATTGGATTATTATGGCACTAAAAATGTATTTTATTGTAAGTAGAACATCCAATTTTTTATATTATTTATATATATATATATCATTTATTATATTAACTCAAATGACATTTTTAAAATTGTTTAGAATTGACCTTTATTGGTGTGAAAAGCATTTCATAATTGTGTTCATAAAATAATTTTTATCTCAAAATGTGAATTTTTTCCCTTCCCATTCTACTTCCCCTCACTGAGAAAGTAAGTCATTTGATAATGATTTAAAATGTGTGGTCATGCAAAACATTACCATAATAGTCATTCTATGAAAGAAAGCATAGTCCTCCCTCCCAAAAAAGGAGAAACCTACAGAAAAATAAAATAAAAATAAAAAAGTATGCTTCAAGCTGTATTCAGACCCAACAGTTCTGTCTCTGCATATGGATAGCATCTTAAAGCTAACATCTCTAATGCAATTTTGAATAATACTTACGTTAATGGGTATTCTTGCTTTAGCCCCGATCTTATTGGGAAAGCTTCTAGTTTATCCCCATTATATATAATGCTTAGTTATCATTTGATATAGATACTGCTCATCATTTTAAGGGAAACTGCATTGATATCATACTCTAATATTATAAAAGAAATGTGTGCTTTATTTTTTTCAAAGCCTTTTTCAGCATCTGTTGAGGTCCTCTTATGACTTCTGTTAATTTTGATATGGTCAATTATGCTGATTATTCTCCTAATATTTAGCCATCCTTGCATAGCTGATGTAAGTGTGAACTCATAATAATGTGCTATTCTAGTGTTAATTGTTTTAAACCCCAGGCCAAAATTTTATTTAAATTTTCTGCATTAATATTCATTAGGAAGATCGATCTATAATTCTCTTTGTTTTGGTTCTTCCTGATTTAGATATCAGCTCCATTTTGGATCATAAATGGAATTTTGCAGAATTCTTTCACTTTTTTTAATAGTTTATTTATATAGGATTGGAATTAATTGTTCTTTAAATATTTGACAGAATTCCCTTGCACATCTATCTGGCCCTGTAGATTGTTTTTTCCTCCCTTAGGTAGCTCATTTATGACTTTTTTCAATTTCTTTTTTCTGAAATAAAGTATTTTATTTCCTCTTCTGTTAACCTGGCCATTTATATTTTTACAAACATTCACATTTTCATATAGATTTTCAGATATTTTCGCATAGAGTTGGTCAATAGAGATCTGAATTATTCTTCGTCTTTGTTAGTGAGGCTATTTTTTTGGTACTGATAAATCATGCTAACCAAACCTTTATCTACTTTATTTATCTTATCTTGAATTTTTATCAGTTTGATAGTTTTCTTATTTTTCAATTTTATTAATTTCTCCTTTGGTTTTTTCAGAACTTCTAATTTGATATTTAGTTGAGGATTTTTAATTTGTTTTTCTAGCTTTTTTAATGGCAGGCAAAATTCATTGATCTCTACTTTCTCTCTTTATTCATACAAGTATTTAAAGATTTAAAATTTCTCCTAATAACTGCCTTGACTATATACCATAAGTTTTAGAATGGTGTTTTTTTTTGTCATTGTCTTAGATGAAGTGATTATTTCTAAAATGCATCATTTGATCTACTATAAAATTAAGTTATTTAGTTTACAACTAATTATATCTTTCCATGGACTTTATTACACATAATTTTTACTATATAATAATCTGAAAATGATGCATTTAAAATATCAGATTTTCTACAATTGATCAATTTTTGTTTAGGTGCCATGTACCCCATGTACCCCATTCAGCTTTCTCCAGAGGTCTATCATATCTAACTTTTTCTAAAATTCTATTCAAGTCTTCATTTCCTTCTTAAGGTTAGATTTATCTAGTGAGAGAAGGTAGTTGAAGTCCCCCACTAATATAGTTTTGCTGTTTTAATCTTCCTGTAACTAATTTAGCTTCTACTCTAAGAATTTGGATGCTATACCACTTGATATATATACACATATAAATGTGTATATATAATATAATAAAGTAATATCATATATAATATATTATATTATATATAGGATATAATTGATGTTACTTTATTGCCTATGAAACCAGAAGACATTTCTTTCTTTTACCCTTTTAATTGTCTATTTTGATCTTTGCTTTGAATGAGAGCAAGATTTTTTTTTACTTCAGCTGAAGCAGACTACCTTACTATATATTACCCTTATGTGTATCTCTGAGTTTCTGTTGCTTCCAGTAAAAAAAAAAGTAAAGTTCTGGTTTTCAATCCATTCTGTGATCCATTTCCAATTTATGAGAGAGCTCCTCCCATTCACATTCAAAATTATGTTTACTAATTTTTCTATTTCCCTCCATTCTATCTTCCTATTTGTACTTTTCTCTCTGCTTTCCCCCCTTCTCTCTCTTCAACAATGTTTTACTTCTGAGTTTTGGGTCTATGTGGGCTTTTCCCCTTTCCTTTTCCCCTTATTTTTCTGGAGGGTAGGATAAATTTCTCAACTCAGTTGTTATTTATATGTTATTCCCTTTTCGAACCAACTCTAAAGAGAGTAAGATTTACCAATTGTTCACACACTCCCTTCTTTCCTCTACTATAAATAGGTCCTTTGTGACTTTGACTTCTCCCAATATAATCCTTTATTTCATGCTTTAATATAGTCCTGTCTTATACAAACACCATTTGTCAAAGTATTTTTTCAATTGTCCTGATAGAAGTGCAGTTCTCAAGAACCATAATTATCATTACATCATGATCAATTTCTGCCTGTATCCTAATTCCTAAGTATGCTTCCTCAAACTGTCCTGATAGATATACAGTGTTCATGAGCTAGGGGTAAGCTTCTCTTTGATGGAAAGTCTATCTTTTCCCCTGAAAAAAATATGATGGATTTTTCAGGGTAGTGGATTCTTGGATATAATCCAAACTCCTTTACCTTCATGAATATCATATTCCAGACTCTTTAATCCTTTAATGTTGAAGCTAATAAATCCTGTGTAATCCTAATTGTTGTTCCCTGTTATTTTTTATTATGTATATATATATATATGCACACATATATATTGTTAAATTACAAAATTTCCTTCCACCCTCCCTTACCACCCACCTCCCAGAGATGAATAGGCAGGTTAGCATTGTACATACATATTTTTGATAAACATATATATATACAAATGTTCCCTGTTATTTATTTTTGGCTGCTTTTTTCTCCTTTCACTGAAAATTCTGGAATTTGTCTAAAAATTTCTATAAATTTTTATTTTGGGATCTCTTTCTGGGTGGGGTGGGATCTATGGGATTCTTTAAACCATCTTTTTATCTTCTTATTCTAGTATAACAGTTTTCTATGATCTCTTACTATTCATCCAGAAATGAGTATAGAGATTATATTTCTAACTGATTTAATGATATGAGAAAGTTCCTAATGGTTTCATATCATTGTGGCAGGATGTTTTGTGAGATAGCTAATATGTCTGCTAGTTTTTGTGGTGCTTTATTGAAGACAGAAGACGCTTCCATCAAATTTACAGATTTCACAAAGCTGTAAGTATTCAAAACTTTTGAATACTGAATATATTGGATTGTAGTATATTGGACAGCCCTATGAAGTACATTATGAACATGTTAATATTACCCTTTCCCTTAAAAAAACAAGTAAAAGGTGAAGGGAGTTGTAGACAATTTTTCTGGAAAAAATTTTTTTGTTTTATCTAGGATAAAATAGCTCCCAAAGTAAAAGTAATAGAGCTTCCAAGAATTAAGTGGGGATAATGACACTGCACACCATTCTCAGACAGGTTTTAGAAGATGGTTTTGTTTATTAGTCACTGTTTAGGATTGAAAAACTGTTGTAAAGTGTCCAAAGGAGAATAGTTTTAGGGACTCTCCATGCTTTGTCTGAAGAAGAGCACAGCATTGACAAGAATGCAATCTATAAATTGTTGAAGATCTCTCATGTGAGACTTTAGGCTTGTTCAGATTGACCACAAAGAGCAAAACCAGGAATAGATGGTGAAAACTGGAAAAGACAAATTTAGGCTATGTGTCTGTAAAAACTTCCTAATGACTAGATATATCCAAAAATTGACAGGGCTGCCTGTCTCAAAAGATGTAAGCTGTAGACACCTCTTCCTTAAGAGTTCTTCAAGGAGGGATCATATAATCTACTTTTGTATTGTATAGTGTTGACATACTTTTATGTATTAGGACTGAATTTTCCTATCTCTCTCTCCTTTCTCAAACTATGTGCCATAGACATTTCAAATTCAACATGTCTAAGGCAGAGCTCATTTTCTTCCCCCTTTCCTGTAACCATTTGATTAACATCACCCCACCCTCAGAAACATTTACCTCTTCTGAACTCCCATATTTCTATCAAGGTCAGACACCACCATCAACCTCCACCATCACCTCAGTCATCTAGACTGAAAAATCTCAGTATCAACTTTCACACCTCTCACTTATTCCAAGTATCTAATCTTATGCAAGTCATGTCATTTCAATCTTCACCTGATATTTCTGCTATATGCTTCCTTTTCACTCAACAAACCTTGGCACAGACACTCACCAAATCCTATCTGGGCTGTTTTAGTCACCTTCTTATTAAGATTCTCTGCTTCAAATATATTCCCACTCAAATTCATTTCCAGGTCAACCTCCAAAATTATATTCTTGAATTACACCCTCTCCCCATGAATAAACACTCCTGTGGCTCCCTAATACATTCAAGAACAAATATAACATCCTGATTTTCTTTTTTTCATTTCTTCTTTAATTTTATCCATTTGTACATACATATTTCCAAGTTACAAAATTTCCCTCCACCCTGCCCTCCCACTGGCCTCCCCTCAGCAGGTAATAGACAGAGTAGTATTTGGCATAGAAAGAATATATATACATATGTATACATATACATATATATTTTGATAAACATGTTTATAAATTAGTAATTTTTGGAATGAGGAATCAGGATTAAGGTGAAAAGAGATACACAAGATAAATTTTTAAAGTGTTCATCATATTCAGAAAGGTTTTGTTTCTGTGTGTGTTTTTTTTCATCTGCATAGGAATCATATACTCTATAGCCAAACATAGTTGTCCTAGCTCTCTGGACTGCTGAGAGGAGCTGCTTCCATCAAGGTTATTCATCTCACATTATTTATGTGTACATTGCTCTTTGTTCAATTCCCTCTGATTAGATTTTAAATGCTTTTATGACTTAACCTCTTCCTATATTTGCAATCTTTAGTACTTTACATGTACATGCTACACAGTGATAGTGGTCATTATCACAGAAAATAACGAATTCCTGAGATTCAAATCTCTACCTCCATGAACTTAAAATAGTGATTTTTACACCAAATCTATATAACCTAGAATTTGGGGTGGTAACTGACATGTGTATCACTAATCTCATTTAGTGACATATCTTCCTTAAGTGGTGAGTACTATTTATCTCTATGTAATGACTGCAGGGGTGTGGAACACAAGATTGTATTGTGGTGACAAATTTCTATTGTTACCAAAATTCATATCCCATGTGCATTCCCTCAAAGCAGCAGAGTTTTTTGAAGCTTTATGCCTTAGCATAGTTATTTTCCTCCACCAAAATACAGGGTCAAAATATCATTCTTTGATAAAATAAACCAGTTTTCATTTACAATGAATATTTGCTTCAGTAAGAGGGATTTTAAGATATTTTTGCAGGAAATCTTTGCTGCTTTAATATATATACAAGTAGTCTCTCCTGACACCTGCACAACCTGAAATTCTGTATGACTTTAAAATTGTGCAAACCAACCTCTGCTTTCTGTAAATAGCTCTCTATTCCTTCAGGCTGCTTTACCTAAAAATCTTCAGTGGCCTTGAATAGTTATCAAACTCAAAGGAATATTCTTCTGAGTTTGGTATCTAATCACATTTTTTTATTATTTATCCATTTCTAGAATAATAAAAGCTCATCTCAACATATAAATTAATTTCATTAGAACACCAGGTATTCTTTTATTTAGGCAGGATACATTCACTATGGTTGTCACAGGTCACACCACTAGACTGAGTTCACATGCTATTGGTGATAATTTTTGTCTATAGAATATTTTTGTACTTTATATTTTCTGATATTTTCCTTTTCATTTACAAGTCTATTAGCTTTCATTTACAAAATGGTTGGTTCTCTTTTGCCCTCAAAAGCATATTTGCCACCAGTCATGGTGAAGATATGAGAATTACTTTTTAATATAGAGAAAGATATATCACTCGTTGGCAGCTTGCATGAGGAACTGATTTAGAAAAGTTTCTCTAATTCTCCCTGAATTTTTGTGTTGCTCCCATCACACAGCAACTTATTGTACACTCTATATAAGGAATTCTTACAATATTTTTTTAATGTTGTTGAATTTGTGTCCTGTGAATTTATGTACATTCTGAATGGTATTTATAATCAGAACCCCCCCCCTTTAAAAAAAGTAGAGCATGATTAATTTTTCTTTTTTTTTATACTTTGGATACTATACTTTGATGTTGTTTCCATTTTAATTTTAAAATTCAGTTAGGTTCTATACTTAAAAGTCAGGTAGTTGCCTTTTGTTTGCTGTCTATTTTTTAAAAAGTGAATAATATCTATAAATTTCTTGTATATTTCTTGGTAGGCAGTCTCCACAAATATTTTCTTTCATTCTAAAGTTATTTTAAATTAATTTTCTTGACTACTTCTGACTTTTGCAGGGAATAAAAAAGGTGAAAATATTTGTGGGGATACATATATTTTAGTGGTCTTTCTTTCAATTAACTGTCATTATTATTTTCTAATTAGACAATCATATATTTCCTATGCTTTTTCTCTTAATTTTCTTATATAGCTGGTATTTCTATTAACCATATGAAAAATCAGTAAAAATAATGAAAAATCATCAATAAGCATGTATATTGCAAAGCTCTCATATTCATCTGTCATATGTATTTGAGTGTTTTAGCTACTATTTTCCATATAAAGATCAGTTTTTATCTCTGCTTATAACAAATTAGAGTGTTTTATACAAATTCTTTTGACATTAATTCATTTATTTATATTGAAATTTTGCATTATGATCTAATATGATCACAATTTTCTTATGTTGAATAGATTCTGCATCCTACATATAAATGCAATCTAAAATATAATTTTGAAAATAAATACAGTTACATAAACTTGTAGCTAATATATTAAATATTTTTGTTGATATTAGACACATTGATCTATAATCTTTCTCTGGTTTTACTTCCCTATTTTAGGTTATAATGACCCCATTTTATCAAAAGAAACTATTGGGTTGAGTCATTCTTTTCTGAGGACTTCTGGCCAAGATGACAGAAAGAAGACAGGTACTGTGTTAATCTCCTGATCTTCCCTCATAAATAATATGAAACAAACCTTTTTGACATAAATCCAATCAATAAAACCCAGAAAGAGAAGCTAGGAGAACAACATCTACTTCAAGGTTTGTCTTCCAGGACTGTGGGTGAGCCTGGGTGCAGAGGGCAGAGTACAAGACAAGGTGAGAGTATGAGAGCCCAAGAGGGGGACTGGCCTGATCTGCTGCAGGGGCAGGGGCCAACTAGGGAGCAGAGGCATTGATGGTGGCACTGACTGTCTGGATCTTACTGGCAGGGCTGGAGGGTGAGTTCCAATGGGGGAGAGTTGCAGACATTGATCACTGGCCTCCTCTGTTCTGGAGGAACTCAAGAGTCCATACCTTCATTTCAGCAGAGGCCTTTTCCCAGAATAAAATCACAGCTTACCTTGGCCCCAAGGCTCGGGTATGAGCAGCAGAGATCCCTCAGCTGTGAATAGGGAGAGCAATTACCTTGCCCATTGTTCAAAGATAAAACTATTCAGAAACTTCAACCAGGCCAAGGGAGAGAGCTTCAGATTAAAGTCACAGACACTCCAGTGAAAACAACCAACACAACCTACTGGCTGACCCACTTGGAGTTGCAAAAGCCAATGAGTAAAGCCTCTAGGGATCTCAATACCTTACCTCTGTGAACCAGTCCTTCCCAACACAAGGTCTTAGAAAAATGAAGAAAGACTAGAATGAAGGAGGCTCCATAGATAAATTCCTAGATTGAAAAGAGCCTAACTCAGAGAGACCTAGATCCTCTGACAAGAATATGATCTGGTCTCCAGTACAGAAAGAATTCTTTGAGGAAATCAGGAAGGAGTTTAAACATCAATAGGAAAATTTGGGAGAGAAAATTAACACCTTGCAACAAGAGAAAAAAATCCTTGAAAAATACAATTGGACAAATACAAAATGAGAATAATTCTCTCAGATCCTCAATTGGCCAAATAGAAAACTCTTTAAAAAAACAGAATTGACCAATTAGAAAAGGAGCAGCAAAAGGTAAATGAGGAAAATTCTTCTCTAAAAAAAGGAATGGAGTCTGTGGAAAATAATGACTTCATGAGACAGCAAGACTGTTAAACAAGCCAAAAATATCGAAAAAATAGAAGAAAATGTAAAATACATCATCAACAAAACCAGTGACTTCAAGAATAGAGAAGGGACAACCTGAGAATTATTGGCATTCCTGAAAACACTGAAGAGAAAAAAAAGCCTGGACTTAATATTACAGGATGTAGTGATAGAAAACAGCCCTGATATCTTGGAATCAGAGGGCAAAATATTTAATGAAGGAATACATCGATTTCCTCTGGAAAGAGATCCTAAAATGAAAACACCAAGGAATGTTGGGGCCAAATTCCAAAACTAAGAGAAAATCCTGAAAGCAGCCAGAAGGAAATAATTTAGATACCAAGGAGCCACAGTAAGGATTGCACAGGACCTGGCTGTATAATAGCTTTAAAGGCCAAAATGGCCTGGAATGCAATATTCCAAAGAGCAAGGGATCTTGGAATACAGCTAGAATCCACTATCAAGCAAAGCAGAGCCTTCTTTTCCAGGGGGAAAAGATGGACATTTAACAAAAATGGGGGACTTCCAATATTTCCTGATGAAAAGACCAGAGCAAAATAGAAAATTTGGACATCAAACAGGACGCTCAAAAAACACATGAAAGGGTAAAAAAAGGGTAATAAAATAACCTGCTTTCCAATAAGATAAAACTGGTAATATCCCCACCTGGGAGAAAGATTCTCATAATTTTTGAGAATTAAAACTCTATTACAGAGAATATACTCAGCCAGAAGTGAGGGATACTCATGACTTATCCATGAGTCTGCTATCCAATAAGATGAAACTGGCTAAATCCATTGAATAGAATTTATTTAACATTCAGATTCTCACTTTTTTTCCCCCTCTAAAAGTTTAAATCTTTGTACCCCTTCCTTTAATGCTCTAATATTATTAATCAGGTATCATCAAACACAGTTTGATTATTTGATTGTTTGATAAGCTCCTATTATCAATATATCATCACAGATTGCTTATATAATGGCTTGATTAGCAACATTGACTCAAATTATATCAAATTTTAATTATAATCATTCTTCATTACCCCCTTTTCAAGTATCTTTCAAATACACACAATCCTCTTCATGAGTCAAAGAATCACTTAAAACCACATCAGTTTTTGAACTATTTATGCCCCTTCAGCCAGGCCTATTTTATTTCTCATTTTACCCACCTCCCTCCCCACCCAGGGTACTTAACCCCTTGTTAAGTGGATTACCAGATGCTGATCTAATTCACTGTATGACACTTGAAGATCTCTTAAGTACTAGGAGGCTCTGGAGGTCAGTCTTAGAACTTTACAATTGATTGTAAATAACAGACATTGTCTCAGATTTTTTAAATTTATGATTCCCTCTTTTGGGCTTGGCATCTTGTGATTAAAGTGAATCATAGTATAACAAGACACTTAAGTTGAATTTAACACTCCTGCTTTTTTTCCAAGTCTTTTTGTCCCAAATATAGTGATGTGATTTTGGACATCTTAAATTGAGAAACAAGATAATACCCCTATCATTTAGGTTCATTCTCTTCAGCAATATTCTAATTTTCCTTAGAGAAGTAAAATTCTAAAGAATTAAAATTGTGATATCATCCCTTTTAGGGACCAACAAAAGTTTAAAACAATTTTGTATTTTCAGTCCCCTTTTTCATTTACCATTTTTTTTAATGTAACTCTTCAGTCAGGTGTTTGGTGACAGAATTCTCTGTTTAATTCTGGTCTTTGTGACAAGAAATTCTGGAAGTTATTTCCTTGAATATCCATCTTTTTTCCCTGACAGTATATGCTGAATTTTGCAGGTTGTAAACCCAGGTCCTTAGCTTTCTGAAATATGTTATTCCAGTTCTTCTGATCCTTCTGTTTTGAAACTGATAGATCCTGTGTTAAGATGTTTTTTTAGGTTTTTGCAAGGCAAATAGGTTTAAGTGGCTTGCCCATGGCCACACAGCTAGGTAATTATTAAGTGTCTGAGGCTGGATTTGATTTCAGTTAGGTACTCCTGACTCCAGGGCCAGTGCTCTATCCACTGTACCACCTAGCTGTCCCTAGGTTCTGTGTTAGTCTTGATTTTTCTTCCCTTTGTATTTGAATTGTTTTCTTTTTGCTGTTTGCAATATTATTTTATTTGAGGATTCTGGAATTTGGCTATTACAACCCTTGAAGTTTTTATCCTGGGGTCTCTTTCTGGAGGGGTTCTGTGGATTCTTTCAATTGTTATATTGTCATCTTGTTCTAGTAGGTTGGGGCGATTTTCCCTTATCATTTCCTGCATGATGTTTTCCAGGTTCTTCTTTTGTTCCAGGCTTTCTTGTAGTCCAATGAGTTATAGATTATCTCTCTGTTTTCAACATCATTCAATTTCCTAGAAGGTACTTTATATTTCCTTCAAATTTTTCAGCCTTTTTTATGTTGTTTGATGGAATCTTGTAGTCTTGTAGATTTGTTGGTTCCTAACTGTTCGATTCTTGCTTGTAGAATTTTATTTGCTTCATTTCTCCCTTGTTTTCTTTGAAAAGTGTTGAATTCTCTGGTCAATTTTTAACAATTTTCCTGAATGACCTTCATTTCTTTTTTCCATTTTTCTTCTTCCTCTCTTCTTTGGTTTTTAAATTCTTTTTTAAGCTCTTTGATGAGCTTTTGTATTTGAGTTCAATTTATAGACTGTTTTGATACTTCTGTAATTTTTTGCTATTTTCTTCTTCAGACATAGCATTGTTGTCATTTTTATCAGTGAAGTATTTTCCTTTTTTAAAATTAATTGATGTTTATTTTTGTACAAAAGATGTTTTACTAAAAGACTAAAATACTAAAATATTCAAGTTTAAGAGTAAACATAATATACCCTCCTCCAAAAAATATAGACCCTCATTAGAAATAAAGAAAAAAAATGTGCTTCAGTCTGTGTTCCAACACCACCAGCTCTATCTCAGTGAATAACATTCATTATGATAAGTCTATCACAAAAGCTACTTTTATGTTTTTCCACCATTGCCATTGCTGATTGCAACTCCCTCCATTCATACCTCCCCAATACCATATGCTATATTTTCTCTCTCCTTTCACTCTGTCCCTCTTCTAAAATGTGTTGTAGGTTAGCTGAGTGGTGCAGCAGACTAATGACCAGCCCTGGGGCCAAGAGGCCCTGAGCCTACATACTACCCCTAAGGCCCAGCAACCACCTGGCCCCATGGTCCTGGACAGATCACCCAATCCCAGCCCCTTGCAAAAAGTGAAAAAGAGAGGCTAGGTGGTGTAGTGGATAAAGCACCAGCCCTGGAGTCAGGAGTACCTGGGTTCAAATCTGGTCTCAGACACTTAATAATTACCTAGCTGTGTGGCCTTGGGCAAGCCACTTATAACCCTGTTTGCCTTGGAAAAAAACTAAGAAAGAAAATGTATTATATCTGAGCACACTACCCCATGATCCACCCTCTCCTCCATCACACACATCCCCCCATGTCGCTCTTCTCTCCTTCTTATTCTAGATATCTATACACCATTGATTATATATATATATATATATATATATATATATATGCTGTTTCCTCTCCAAGCCACCATAAGATCAAAGGTTCCCTCATTCCCCCTCACCTTCCCATATCATTGAATAGCTCATTGCAATAAAAAAATCTTAATATAAAAAATAAGCCTATTCTACCTCTCCTTTCTCTTACATTCCATTTCCCTATTATATATTCAAATTCAGCTTTCTTCTGTGCATCATCTATAAAATTCCTTCTACCTGCTCTATTAAATGAGAAATTTTATAAAAATATTATCAGTATCATTTTTCTATGCAAGAATACATGCAATTCATCATCATTCATTCCCTTATATTTTATGCTTCTACTCCATTCTCTATGCTTCACTCGAGTCCTGAATTTGAAGGTCAAACTTTCTGTTCAGCTCTGGTTGTTTCAAGAGGAGCAATTGAAATCCCCTTGGTTCATTGAAAGTCCATCTTTTGTGTGGAGGAGGATGTTCAGTTTTGCTGGGTAGCTGATTCTCAGTTGCATTCCAAGCTCTTTTGCCTTTCAGAATATTATATTCCAAGCCCTATGAGCCATTAATGTAGTTGCTATGTGCAGTGTGATGCTACCTGCAGCACCACAATATTTGAATTATGTTCTTCTGGCTGCTTGTAATTATTTTCTCTTTGACTAAGGAGTTCTGCAACTTGGCTATAATATTCCTGGGGCTTGGGGTTTTTTGGATCTCTTTCTTGGGGAGATCTGTGGATTCTCTCAAGTTCTATTTTGCCCTCTACATTTTTTTTAGGTTTATTTTTTTGCAAGGCAAACGGGGTTAAGTGGCTTGCCCAAGGCCACACAGCTAGGTAATTATTAAGTGTCTGAGACCGGATTTGAACCCAGGTACTCCTGACTCCAAGGCTGGTGCTTTATCCATTACGCCACCTAGCCGGCCCTTGCCCTCTACTTCTAGGATATCTGGACAATTTTCCTGTAGGAATTCTTTAAAAATGTCATGGCTCTTTTCCTGATCATGACTTTCAGGTAGCCAAAGAATTTTTAAATTATCTTTTCTGAATTTTTTTTCCAGATTAGTTGTTTTATCAATGAGATGCTTCATATTTTCTTCTGATTTTTCATTCTTTTGGTGTTTAAGTATTGTTTCTTGACTTCTTGTAAAGTCATCAGCTTCTTTTAGTTCCATTCTACATCTGAAGGATTTGTTTTCCTCAGAGAGCTTTCTTATCTCTTTTTCCATCTGGCCAGTTCTGCTTTTTTAAAGCATTCTTCTCAACTTTTTGAACTGTTTTCTCTATTTGACCTATGCTGATTTTTAACATGTTATTTTCTTCAGCATTTTTTTGTATCTCCTTGACTAAACTGCTGACTTCTTTTTCATGTTTTTCCTGCATCTCTCATTTCTTTTCCCAAATTTTCCTTCTATCTCCTTAACTTGATTTTCAAAACATTTTTTGAGTTCTATCATAGCCTGCCCAATTTCAGTTTTTCTTGGAGTCTTTAGGTGCAGGAGCTTGTACTTCCTTATCTTCAGATTGAGTATTTTGATCCTTCTTGGGATCATAGACAATGTATTTCTCAATGGTGTATCTATTTTTTCTCTGTTTACTCATTTCCCCAGCCTGTGCCTAGTTTTGGGGTGCTTCCTGAGCTTTTGAACATTATTGGGACACCCACCACAAGGATTTCAGTGTGTGTGTGCAGCTCTGATTTCCCTCCTGTCTGTGAATGACAACAAGTGCACAAGTGCACCCCTCTGCCATGGGGCTGAGGTGTGGGGGGGGGGCTGTTTTATGGGGGGCCCAGACTGCCATCAGATTTGAATGTGGTCAGAGCCCCAGAGTTCTGTTTCAGGTACAGAGAACAGACCTTTGAAGTCTCTTTCCATTCCCCTCCCTTTGGTGGGCCGAGCATGCAAGGTTCAATTGCTTGGGGTCTCCTGCTTACCAGCTCTGCTCTGGCTTACTGGCTCTTCCTGCTTCTGTTTCTTGGATCTGGGCTGCAGTGAGGCCACAGCTGCTGAGCTGACTGAGCTTACTGCTCCAACTGCCCTGAGGGCCTGGGCTTCTTGTGCTCGGTCTGGCAGAGATCCCTTCTGCTGATCATCCAATCTGTGCCCAGTGCTCCCCAGGGTGTAGGTCAGGAAACTGCTCCCACTGCCATGAGCCATGGCTCCCAAGTTCCCTGGGGCTGCCTCTGAGAGGCTGAAGATTTTTCACTCTGGCGAGCTGCCCCTCTAACCCCATGGAGCAGAGCCTTTCCACTATTTTCCAGGTTACCTTGGTCGGGAGAGTTGTCTCACTGGATATTTCTGTGGGTTCTGTCTCTCAAAAATGTAGTTAGGAGTCATAATTTTAAAATTTTTTAAATGCTATGGAGAGAACACCTAGTAGAGGCTATTCTCCTGTTGCCATCTTGACTCCACCTCTGAAGTATTTTTTCTATAGTGATTGCTTTTTTAGTTTTTTTTGGTTCATTTTTGTTGCAGTTCTGCTTCTTGGGGTATATGGAGTATAGATCTAAGCTTTTTTATTTTGCTGGGATCTGATCCCTTTTATTTTGCAGGACTCGTTGTTGGCCAAGATGATGCCGCAGTTCAGGCCTTGCCTTTGCACAGGTTAATTTCCTCCTTTATGTCCAGGTTCTGCCTTAACAGAGGTTTGTTCCTGACTCTGTCCTGTCTTTTACCACAGTGCTCTCAGGGTTCAGAATTGTTTGGGGTGGGGATCCTCCCTGCTGGCTTACTATTCAGCTATTTTGACCTCTGTCATTGAGGTATGGGGACATGGATTGCCCTGTGGCTAAAATCCTCCTGCTGGCTTTCCCACTGATCTGTCTCTTGGACTTTACTTCCCCTTTTTGCCCCAAATAAACAGACCTTCACAGAAAATCAATTGAAAATTTCTTTGAATCTTCTCTTTTTGTTGTTGGGATCTATAGTGTGAATGTCAGAGTAGAAGCTTCATTTATCTTCATAGGGGAAAGGCTCCAGGAGCAGCTTTGGGCCACCATCATGGCTCCACCCTGGAAGTTCTGCTACAATATTGAATAGTGGTGGTGATAATAGGCATCCTTGTTTCACCCCTGATCTTATTGGAAATGCCTCTAGCTCATCCCCCATTGCGTATAATGCTTTTTAATGGTTTAAGATAGATATCATTGGGGGAGTGGCTAGGTGGCTAGGTGGCACAGTGGATAAAGCACTGGCCCTAGAGTCAGGAGTACCTGAGTTCAAATCTGGTCTCAGACACTTAATAATTACCTAGCTGTGTGGCCTTGGGCAAGCCACTTAACCTCGTTTACCTTGCAAAAATAAAACCTAAAAAAAAGAGAGATATCATCAAGCTATTAATTCTATCAGTCTATCATTCAGATAGATTATAATTCGAAGGAACAATCCATTTATTCCTATCTCTCTAATGTTCTAGTAGGGATGGGTGCTGTATTTTATCAAACAATTTTTCAGCATCTATTGAGATAATCATATAATTCCCATTAGATATGTTATTGATATAGTCAATTAACCTCACTGTTTTCCTAATATTGAAGCAACCCTGTATTCCTGGAATAAATCCTGCTTGGTCATAGTGCATTATCATAGTGATAACTTAGTGTAATCACTTTGTTTAAATTTTATTTAAGATTTTGCATCCTTATTCAGTAGGGAAATTGATCTATAATTTTCTTTCTCTGTTTTGATTCTTCTTTTTTAGGGATTCAGCACCATATTGTGTCATAGGAGGTGTTAGGAAAAATAAGTGAAGATAAAATTCTGCCTAAGAGAGTATCTACGTGAGCTACCAAGGGCTGTAATGTCTGAAGGATGCAAAGAGGGAGAAGGTAGAAAAGGCTTTCCAAAGAAGGTGGTGCCTAATCTGGAAGCCTGGTTAGAATGTCAATAAGCAGAAATGGAGATGTTCATTCTAGGTGTAGAGAGCAACATAAAGGCAGCTAAAGAGGGGAATCAGACTTTTGAGTTCAAATATGACCTCAGACACTAGCTATGTAACAATGGCCAACTCAAGTTAACAATTTGCCTAAGATTCCTCATTTGTAAAATAAAATGGAGAAGAAAATGGCAAATAACTGCAGTAGCTTTAAACCAAATCTTCCTTAAATGCTTCATAGAATTCACTTGTGAATCTATCTGGCCCTGGAGATGTTTTCTTATGGAGTTCAATTATAGCTTGTTGAATTCCTTTTTTCTGAGATAGGGTTATCATTTAATCTGGCAATTTAGATATTATTGTAAATATTCATCCATTTCATTTAGATTATATTTATTGGCATATAGTTGGACAACATAGTTCCAAATTATTGCTTCAATTTCCTCATTAGTTTCTTCTTTCTCTCTTTAAATCAAATTCACCAAAAGTTTATCCTATGTTTTTATAAAACCAACTCTTGTATTTTATTATATCAATATTTTTCTTGCTTTCAATTTTATTCATTTCTAGAATTTCTAATTTGGTATTTAATTGGGGGCTTAATATGTTCTTTAATTTTTTATGGTTCACTTTTTAATTCCTTGATTTCCTATTTTATTAATGTAAGCATTTAGATATATCCCCCAATAATGCCTTGGCTATATCCCATATATTTTGGTATATTGTCTCATTATTGCCATTGTCTATGATGAAATAATTAATTCTATAATTTGTTTGATCCACCCATTCTTTAAAATGAGTTTTAGTTTTAGGTCTCTCTATGGCACATTATGGCCTGAGAAGGAAGTAGTCATATATCTGCCTTTCCGAATCTGATTATGAGGTTTTATTGCCCCAATACATGGTCAATTTTTGTGTAGGTGCCATGTATTACCAAAAAAAAAAAAAAGGTAATATTCCTTTCTATCCCTGTTAATTTTCTCCAAAGGTCTACATGTCTAGGTTTTCTAACATTCTATTTAACTCCTTAACTTCCTTATTTTATGGTTAAATTTATTTCTGAGAGAGGGAGGCTTGAGATCTCCCCCCAGTATAGTTTTCCTGTAACTCATTCAGCTTCTCTTTTCAGAATTTGTATGTAAAACCACTTGGTGCATACATATTTAGTATTAAAATTGCTTCATTGTCTATGCTACCTTTGGAAGGATATAGTTTCCTTCCTTATTTCTTTTAATGAGATCTATTTTTTGCAGTTGCTTTGAGAGAAGGATTGATACCCCTGTCTTTTTCACTTCAGCTGAGGCATAATATATTCTGCTCCAACCTTTTACCTTTACTCTCTATGTATCTCTCTGCTGCAAATAGATCTTAAAAGCAGCATTTTGTAGTTTTGATTATACTGTGCTTTCCACTTCTGCTTTATGGGAGAGTTCATCCTATTCACATGTAAAGTTATAATCACTTTTATTTTCCTCCATGTTATCTCCCCTCCATTTGTATTTTATTCCTTATCCTTTCTCCAAGGTATTCTGCTTCTGAATACCACTATCAAGACCCTCAATGTAAATTTACCACCAGCTATCCATCCCCTCCCTTTTCTTTCCCTTCTTCCTTCCCTCCTATCAGCTTCCCCCCTTCTCCCTTCCCCCTTCCCCTTTCCCAATACTTGAAGGTAAGATAAATTTATAAACTCATCCGAGTTTTTAATCCCTTTTTGAACCAAATCTAATGACAGCAATAGTCATATGGTTCTCATTTTATCTCTTTCTTCCCCTTTATTGAAATAGTCCCTTTGCACCTCTTCATGCAATGTTGTTTAGCCTATTCAACCTCCCCCTTCTTCTCTTCACTTTTCCTGTTCTTGGTGAAATTACATATATATATATATATAAAATCATTCCATTAAAATCATGAACATACCATTAGTTTCCATCCCATCAGCCTAAGTAATAAAGTTACTATTCTCAAGAGTTATGAAACTCTTCCTCCCAGTGGGGATGTAACGAGTTTAATCTTATGGAGATGTCTTTTTCTTTTCTTCTGTTTAACTTTTCATGTATCTCTTGAACCTCCTGTTTGGAGATTAAATTTTCTGTTTCTCTTTCCATCAGGAAAGATTGAAAGCCACCTATTTCATTAAATGTGCATCTTTTCCCCTGAAAGAGAATCTCAGTTATGTTGGATAGTGAATTCTTGGTTTCATTCCAAGTTACCTTGCTCTGCAGAATATGATATTTCAGGTCATTCATATCCCTTAATGTTAACATAGTCAGGTTTTGTGTACTCTTCACTGTGAATTTTCTCCTTGATCTGCTATTTCTAGATTTTGGCAAACTATTTCTTGTTGCTTATTTTTTGGGTCCCCTTTCAGGAAGGGACTGATGTATTCTTTCAATGACTTATTTTGCCCTCTTTGTTTCCAGGATATCAAGGCAATTCTCCTTAACTGTATCCTTAACTATGTAGCCCAGACTTTTTGTTCAGGGTTTCCAAATAATCCTTTGATTCTTAAATTCTTGGTCCTAGTTCTATTTTGCAGGTTAGTTGTTTTACCTATTTCACATTTTCTTCTATTTTTTCACTTTTTTGACTTTCCTTTCTTGGTGTACCATGAAGTTATTCATTTCCACATTTCTCAGGTTAACCCCCCTGCCTCACCCTGTCATCTCAGCCCTAGGCATGTCCTTGATCCCGATGACCCTGCTGGGAGATGTTTCCCTCTGTTCTTCTGTGGGTTCTGTGGATCCAAAATCTGTTAAGAGGCTTGATTCATATCTGTTATGACAGAAAGTCAGGAGGGCTTAACTAAAATAATGCCTGGCTTCTCTCTGACATCTGGGCCCGAAGTCTCTACTACTTTTATATTTTTGTTTTATGGATATTCCTCCAAGTAAAATTCATGGTTATGATTACTTGGAATGTGTTCTACTATTCCATTTTTACACCTTTTACATCCCTTTACATTTCTTTCTCTGCATGCTTGTTAAAAAGAAGATAGTGGTGATAGGGAAAAAGTGATCAACACCACTACCATTTTAAAATTGTGGGGATGGAACTGCTTGCATTTCACTCTTCTATTTTCTTTATTCCTTTTTAAAGTACCGTTTGTGATCTACCTTCCAAATTTGAAGCTGAATTTTAATCTATATGTTATCCTCCCTATTAAGCCACTCTCTCAATCCTTGCTATTTTTTTTAGTTTAATGCATGTCTTTACATATGTGTGGATCATCAATTAAGATAAAGGTAAGGCTCATGTTATGTCATTTCCCCCATTCCTTCTTCCATGATTGTATACCATTCTTTTCACTTACCTAAATTAAGAGAAATCTTTCTCATTTCTTTCTATTCATTCCTTTTTTCTCTTATTTTTCCTTTATCATGAATACAGAACAAAACATCCTAATTACTCTGTTTTTTAAAGACATTGACAAAAGGGACATTTTTTTTCTTCATTAAAATATGAGCATTTTCTTTATCTACTTTCAATTTTTCAACTGGATTCACCTAAGTTTCTCTTTATCATTATGGTCACATTTCAAAGTCTAATAAGCTGTCTTTTTTATCAATGTTAAAAAGTCATCTAAAATATTTCCTTTCTAGTTTTTAAAATGTTATTTTTTTAGTTTTTGACATTTATTTTGTCTTTTAGGTTTGTGATATTCCAAAATGTGATTTTTCTTTTAAGCAGTTGCAGGATAATCTTGTGTGATCTTAACTCAGATTCTTTTTTTTTTCTCAAGACAGTGGGGTTAAGTGACTTGCCCAAGGTCACACAGCTAGGTAAATTATGTGTTTGAGAGTGGATTTGAACTCAGGTCCTCTTGACTCCAGGGCCAGTACTCTAACCAGTGTGTCACCTAGCTGCCCCAATTTTTGGTTATTTAAACTCATACTAGGAAACTTCATTCTAAATAACTTTCTTTTTTCTTAAGCTGAGCATCTTTGCTATGGAATTTCTAGAAACATATCTTATTTTCTTTCAGGAAATCATATTTTCCCCCAAATTTTTAAATTTCTCAATGTTTCTAAACAAATCTAGATTTTTTAAAAATATTTGGGCTTTCTTGAAATCTAGTGGCTTGTTTTGTTTTACAGTTTTTAAGTAGCCCAATAATTCTTATGTTCCTTGACCCCCCTTGACTTGTTCAATGTTTTTATAGATGATATATTACTATAATTCCACCCACTATACTATCTGCTTCTTTTCAGAGAGGGAATAATCTTTACAGACCAAAATAAAAAAAAGAGGAAACAAAGGAGACTACTGACCAATACCTATATATTTTCAGACTTTTTCAAGGTATTGAACTTATATATATATTGAATTTTCTTTCAGGAAATGAATGGCATATGGATTTTTCCTTCTTTTACAAATTTCTATTTTAAAGAAATCAAAGTATTTTACATTTTGTGTGTTCTTGAAATCTAGTACCTTGATTTTGTAACTGGTTATAGTTTTTAGGTAACCCAATAATTAGGTGCCATTGCCCTTTTTATAGGTGATTTGCTTTGGTTAAAGATACATATAATTTTCTTTTTATTCATTCTTTTTTTAAGTAGAATTTTCTTATGCTATGATTATTAAAATTTTCTAATATTTCATTTTTACAACATTTTCTTTCCCTTTGCATTGTTGTAATTATGCATATCACTTTATTCATTCTGCTTATTTATCTGCATCTGTTCAGTGTATTTCAATTTGCTGAGCTATACCCCATTCAATGAATTTGTTTCCAAATTACTTGTATCCAAGAACACCTGCAGAGTAAAGGCTGAGAGCTCACCTGAGTGCTCCCCTCAACCCTTCTAAATAACCTTCCCAGACTTAAATAAATTCTAGAGCAGCAGAACCCACAAAAAGATTGAGAAAAGCAATTTTCCAGCCTAAGACAGCCTAGTAGGTTGACATGAAAGACTGTGACACCAGAAGAACTTATTTCAGCACAGCCCTGCCAGTCCAGACGGGGCCACAGAAAACTAAGAAAAGACCTCATGACATCTTCCTCAGGGCAGCAAAGGCTCTTTTCAGACCTCTCAGTTCCAGAGGTGCCAAAGAAAGCTTAATAGGTCAGCAGGAAAAGTCCATCACACTGGGAGAAGAGGGAAACACAGCTAATCTCATTTCCTGAGAGCCAATTTATCAGTAAAAGCAGCTGCTGCTTCCAGACCCCTCAGACTGTAAGGGGTCAAATATCCAGTGAGATGGAGATGACATGAGGATCTCTTTTTCTAGAGCCAAGACTCTTATGCTTTGTCCATACT
This sequence comes from Macrotis lagotis, assembly GCF_037893015.1. NCBI lineage: Eukaryota > Metazoa > Chordata > Mammalia > Peramelemorphia > Peramelidae > Macrotis > Macrotis lagotis. Next base: position 337,411,338 of record NC_133666.1, read on the forward strand.
CAGATCTAAGTCACACTCTTAGGTGGCTGTTCCAGGGCTAGGAGCAGCAGTGGCATAGGAGAGCTCATAATGGAGCAGGAACCTCTCCCTCACAGCTCCAGCTAAAAAAAAAAAAAAGAGTACTTGTGGTCATTCACAGAAAAGACAAGAACACAGGCCAAGAGAATGATAAATACCTCCCTTGGAAACTGAAAACTCAGCAGTCTCTAGAATTACCTTTAAAAATAAGTGCACAAAAAGCCTCCTCTTTGGAAGCAGAGTCCTATTTTAACTAAGAGTTAAAAGTCAAATAAGAGACTGGGAAATGAGTAAATAACAGAAAAAATAAAATAATCTGACCATAGAAAATTACTATGGTGACAAGGAAGATCAAAACATATGCAAAATGATAAAGTTAAAACTCCTACATCCAAAGCCTCCAAAATATATATGTATATATATATATATATATATATATATATATATATATATATATGAATTAGTGTCAGAGCATGGAAGAGGTCAAAAAGGATTTTGAAAATCAAGTGAGCAAGAGGAAAAATTGGGCAGAGAAATAAGATTGATGAAATAAAATCATAAAATAAATCAAAAACTTGATAAAGGAGAAACAAAAAAACTGAAGAAAACACCTTAGAAAGCAGATTAAAACAAATATTAAAAGAAGTACAAAAATCCAGTGAAAAGAGTGCCTTAAACAGTAGAGTTGGTCAAATTTGAAAAGAGGGGAAAAAATTTACTGAAGAAAAACTTCCTTAAAAAGTACAATTGATGAAATGGAAAAGGAGTTACAAAAGCTAACTGAAGAAAATTAATTTAAAAATTAGAATTGAGTAAATGGAAGTTAATAACTTATCAAGAAATAAACTAAACCAAAATAAAAAATAGACATTGTGAATATCTCATATCAAAATAAACTGGGAAATAGATCCAGAAGAGATAATTTAATGATCAGAAAAAGAACCTAGACATTGTCACTCAAGAAATCATGAAGGAAAACTGACCCAATATTCCAGAAACAAAAATTAAAATAGAAATCGACAGAATTCACCTATCAGCTCATAAAATTATAGATCCTAAAATGAAAACTCAGGAATACTATAGGCAAATTCCAGAACTTCTAGATCAAGGAGAGGGTACTGCAAGTAGTCAGAAATTTGCAAAAAATACAGTTCAGGTATCATGGAGCCACAGTCAAGATAACAAAATTTAGCAATTTTTACAGTGATAATTCTGGAAGGCAAGGGAGGAGCTTGGAAAGCCAGCCAATAATCACTTAGCCAAGTAAAAACTGAACAATCTTGCAGGTAAAAGGATGGACATCCAGTGAAATGAATGTCTTTCAAATTTTCCTGATGAAAGCTAAATGGAGAATTTGATCTTCCAATTTAGGACTCAGGAGTACTATGAAAAAGTGAACAGGAGGGATAAATCTAATGGACTTAATGGAGCTGGGCTGTTTTTGCACCTACATGAGAAGATGCTATTGTTTATTTCCTAAGACGTTTCTAACAGTTGAGCAGGATAGAGTGGAAAATGAAGGAATGATATCTTAAAAATAAAATTAACAGGGTGAGAAAGAGAAATATACTGGGTAAAAGAGTAAATGTCCTGGGAGAAAGGGAAAGGAGAAGAATGGGGTAAATTATTTCACATAAAGGCAAGGAAAATGTTTTTACAATAAGGGGAAAGGAATAACCTTTTTACACTAAGGGGAAAGGAGTAACCCTTTTACACTAAGGAGAAAGGAGTAACTTTTTTACAATAAGGGGAAAGTGAATGAACCTTCAAAATTGACTTAGAGGTAATAATATACATACTCAAATTGACAGAAATTATCTTACCACAGAGCAAAGGAAGAAAGGAAGGAGATGAGAGAGGATGAGGGGGTGGGTAGGGTGTTATGAGAGGGCTGTTTGTGGGCAGGGGTAGTTAGAATTAAAACACAAAAAGATGCAGATCAGTCAAGTCACCAAATAATGCACAGTCCTTATGTTCCATTAATATCACAATATTCTAGAGACTGAAGGGAAGACTCCTCAGTATTTTGGGTAAATCCCAATAATTTTTTTTTCTAGAAAAGATATATGAATATGTGAATAGTTATGTTTGAAATATATGGTTAAGCCTTCCAAAGCTGAATACACACACAAACACACACACACACATACACACACACACACACACACACACACACACACACACACACACACACTGTTGTTATCAATACTTGGAACAAAGTTCCATAGTACTGAGTTAAAGGATAGATTCTGACCTTGATGCATTCTATTTAGCAATCAATTAATTAGGTAGTATTTATTAAAGGTCAAATATGTACCAGGCAGCCATACTAGCCACCAGGATGCAAATACAAATGAAGAATTCCAAATAATGGTATCATAGAAGAAACCCCCTGCCTTTTCATGATATTTTGAAGAATTATGACTGGTGCTGAGTATAATTCCTATATGTTTAATTCCATCACCTTATATAAAAAGTAATTAAACCAATAGTTTCAACTTCTTTAGTTTCTCAGATCAGGAATTTAAATTTACTATTTTCCAGTATGGAAGATGAGCAAAAATTTTCCTTATTGTGTCAGGTTTGGGTTCAGAGCAGAGAGCCTCCCCAGAGCCTCTCCTGGGCCTCTTCCTTTATCTCTCCCTACCCCAGGGGAATAAGCATATTTTGTTTATGACAACTAAGTTGAATTCACCTAAACTTAGACTGATGCAAAGATATATTTCGTAGTTTTATCTTAGGATGAAAGTCACCTTTGAATGAGTTAGCTCCTTCAGGGTGGGTTCTATGTGGACTTACATTGACTTAGAAACTTATTTGGTTCCAGAGTTATGTAACCATAGGAAGAGAATCCTTGAGAAAGTTTAACATCCTACCATAGAGGCACATTGGCTGACACCTTGCATAAATAGACAACCTTTCAGTCAACAAAGCACCATGCTTTTCAATCCTCAATGCTTTTTTCCCCTGACTTTTCTCATCTAGATTCTGTGCTTATTTTCACCATTCTGTTTTCTGACTCCACTCTCACTCCATTTGTGGGATATTGTTACCTTTTTTCTTCCAACAACAATTTTTGGGTGGGACAATCATTCTGAAAAGCTTACCTCAGGATGGGACTCAAAATGGAGACTACTCAGTTTGGGTAATGCAGACCCAGGGATAGTTTTCAATAAGAGTCTCTGGATTCTCCCTATATATGTTCTTTAGTACTAAGAATTTTATACATCTGTTGTTGGACTAGTCATTTGACTTGTGATATAAGACATGGTAATTATGTGTATTAAACCACTGTTCTATGCTCAGGTGATTCTTGAAACTGGGTAGCAGCCTTAATTGGAGATGGAGACCTACCCTGAGTTATAATCCATATAATCAAAGACTGGTAGATTTGAATGTACCTGAGAAATCATCCAGTCCAAAGCCATAAAGGTTAAATAACTTGCCAGAGACTACTCAGTAAGGAAATGAAAAGTAAGAGGTAAGGACTTCGATCTCTTTCTCCCCCTACACCAGGTTGTCAGACATACAGCAGAGAACTTATGGGTTCTTATGCCATATGTTGCCTCTCTCTATGAGCAGAATTAATTTTAAATCTTAGGGAAATGGCTGAAATGTACGTAGTGCCACGTGGCCCCAGCCATGAGAGCTAAAGGTTTCAGAAGCAGAGAACCAGGCCAAGAATTAGAATGCAAGAGGAATCGACACTGGCTAGGGAGAGATGGAGGGTAAACTATGGAGATGGCAATTTCACAATGCCTCTTCTTGCTGTCCTCCACCTCCCAGGCATCAGAGGGGACCACTTTCGCCTATACTTCCTCAGTAACAATACAGAGAATTTATTATAATGAAAAAAAAAAGCTACAGAGTGGGGGGGGAAGTCTTTTAGCAATTATAGAGAGTTGTCACAGGAGTTGAAGAAATAAATCCTAAAGCTCTATCCATTTCAGATCATTTTTTATTTATTAATTCAAACATTTTCCCAGATTTCAGCCATATCTTTCCCAATATATGCAAGAAACCATTTTCTTAGCTGAGGATACTGGACTGGCCATAAACATTTTAGTAGCTTAACAGTTTTAATATCCTAACTAGATTTGGGAATAGTTGCTATATTTCCTTGATCAAAGCCAAATTTCTGTTGCCCTAACATGACAAATCAATTTCCACAGGTCCTTTTCTGACTGTTTTCTCAGATTTTCCTTAAGGATCCAAACCATCACTGGGTATCCCTGAAAATAAGTAATTGTTCAAGTCAATTTTTTCCCCACATTAAAAAAAAAGATTAAAACAATTTTGAGGGGTTTTTTATTCATTTCTTTTTGCTCTGGCATGTCTACAGTTAAAAATCTGATAGATTCAGAAAGTCAATTAAAAGGGGAGACAGCATAGCTTAATCACGGGGCTTTTGCTATCTATTTTTTCCAGTAGTTACTTTAAAACTACTAACTTGAAATCACAGTCCTGTACAGTCTTCAGAAGTTCATTCAATCAAAAAGCCAAAAGCTAAGAAATCAAAGATCTTAAATAACTGGAGCTTCTAAGGCAGGTCACAAGAGGATTAAAAATCCAGTAGCCAGAACTCAATTCTTCCATCCAGCAAGCACCAATGCATAATGAGAAATCCCTGAAGCCTAAGATCACAGCCCAGCCCTTGCCTACCATGGAACTAAGTGGAAAACCTCTTTAATTCCTTAAGAGATACTATCTTGCCTGATGAAAATAGATATTGAATTCTGTGTGTAGCATGATTAGAAGAATGGTGGAGGATTAGGAAAGATGCAAGTAAAAAAAAGCTCAGAGTGGCTCATTTACATGGTATTAGTGCTGACAGATAGGTGTTAACAGAACAGAGTAACCTAAAGGCAAAAACTGTAGCTCAATTAAAGTAGTACTGGTTTACTTGAGCTAGAGTGGGATTAGATTGTGTATTTGTCCATATCCAAGACTTTTTTTTTCCTTTTTAATTTTAAATCCAGTAAGTACTTTGGCACAGCTTTAGTTAGTTGTTGGGAGATGTATTTATTCTCTTCCTTGAAAAAATAAAACAATCAACTATTTGCACCAAAAATAATTATTAGCAGCTTTCTCTTTCCCCATACATGAACAGGAAGTTGTTGGTATCTCAGAATAAAATATTGTTAGAACTATTCATTGACTATGCCTATGAAAAAGACAAGTTATATAGCTCAATACATTTGTAGCATGTCTGTCCACTAAAATTCAATACTGTGGCTTAAGTTAACCTGCATATTTGAAAAGAGCATATTTTCAGGAAAATATGCTTATTTTATTAACTTTGAGCCTAATTCTTAATTTTCTTTCCTTGTTAAGAATTTAAAAAGTGGTGGATAACTTATTAATTGGGCAATCAAAAATGCAGTGAACTGATAATTTACCCAAATAATGGGTCATCAGTGTGTTTTAGGGAAATCTAAAAATGAAATGACAAAAGGTTCCTGTTATATAACTATCTTCTATGCCTATTAGTTCTAAGTTCTAGAAGCATATGCAGTCCTCAATGTCAAAGGTTTTTTGTTGTTTCCTTTATTTTATATATGGGAGAAATAAAGTATATATATATATATATATATATATATATATAGAGAGAGAGAGAGAGAGAGAGAGAGAGAGAGAGAGCTGTGTGTGTGTGTATATATATATATATATATATATATATATATATATATATATCTCCCTGTAACACAATGACAAACTACATGACCCACCCTACTCTCACATTTTAAATAGTAGATCCAAGATACTAATGTATCTTCCCAACAAAGTGAAACCTTCAGTAAAATTATATATTATCATAAGAAGGTATACCATCTTGTAGAATATGAATAGTCCTAAGATTGGTCTTGACCTCTAATTTCCAGCAGCTACCCCTTCTCTGAAACACAACCAGGTCCTGTTTTGTAGACTACTGAAGTATTATGGTACTAAGCTCTTTCATAAAAAGAGTCATTTTTTTTGGATAAACCTATCAGCACTCCTATTTGCCAGAAAGTCCTGGATCAAATTTGATGGGGCTGTAAATCCTGTATTGAGAGTAGAGGGATTTGTATACCCCCACCACTCTTCCTCTGTTTGACAGAATGGAGATGAAATGAATCCTAACAAGGGTGCTTATTTATAGGTGTCAACATGAATTTCAATGAATACGTATGTAAAAAAGCAGGTGAAAATGATTTTTTTTTTCTTGGTGGATTCTTGCCTGAAAAGAACCTGATGACAATATAATTGGCATAATGGCAGATTTAGTCAGAACAAAAATGAAATTTAGGGAAAACAGTATATAACAAATAACCATTATTTCACTTAACTTTTAATTCACTTTAAAAAGGTCATCTAAAGTAGACCTTAGAAATTTCTAATTTGGAACATAGGAACTAGAGGAATAACTAGGAATTGTTATACCTGGGGCAAATTTAATCAGCCTTTAATAATTGAGTGTACTTGTACAGCAAGACAGGATCATGTTTCCCCCACTTTGAATCTAGCTCTTATTGTGGTGTAACTCAACTTCTAACCTCATTCAAGGGAGGTAGAGAGAATATAACAGGCAATAGTGGGATAGCAGGGACTATAGCAGTAATATATACAATAGGCCCGGGAAGAGAGCAATCATATCGAAATCTTGGGGAAGGCAACCTATATGCAGGTGCAATTACACAGGGGCATAGGCCAATAGATTACTGAAAAAAAAATGTAATTGTTAGTGAAAAGCAGGTCAGTGTACTATGGGGCAGGGTGGGGAGGGAGGAATGTATCACACCTAGGGGAAGAACCCTAGTTATGGCTCTGACAGGTACAAAATTCCTGCAAATATGTATATACAATTACTATTACCAATTAAATGAACCAGATATCTCAAAACAAAGGTCTTAAAACCGGTAACATAGATAGCAACTTGTCTCAAAATCCCAGAAAGTTCAAAGCAGAGAATGAGAAAATGATATCAGGGAGGGTATTACAGAAGAAAATATAAAATAACTGAGAGAGATAATCATCCTCTGCCCTCTCTACTATTGAACATGTTGTCTTATGTTTATGTGCAACAACACAGGCCTTAAGAGACATTCCCTTTGGGAGAATGAAGTGACATTATCAGAAACCCAAACCAGCCTTATTTCATAGTGACAGGATCAGCCTGTTGCATAATAAGAGCACTTAAGTATTACTAAATGAAAATGGTACTAGATCCATTGATAATAACCCATTAATAAACTATTTACACCAAGAGGTATGTATATAGTGGCATGCAGTTCTCAAAGGTGGAAGACACTAATCACCCTTTACACAAGTTCTACAAACCAGATTTTTACTACCTCAAAAAATATAGGACTGGTGTAAATAATATGTGATAAAGGACTGCTTAGGAAGAAATAGCTTTTTTTAGGAAATTTAAGAGAAAATTGACTTTTTTTTAAAAGGAAATTTATATAGGAACTGGTAAAGTAAGAGAAAATATGCCTTAATATTCAGTTAACTTTGATTTCTACAATAGTGTCTAAGAAAGACTTCAGGGCTAGAGGAAAGTATTGGTCCTCCTTTTCTACTAATTCACATTTAACAATTTCCTACCAATTTCTAAAGGTGGGGATTTGTCCCCCTTTTATCCTTTTGCTTTCACATGCAGAATAGGGTCTTCTCTTTAGTGAGCAGCAAACCTTGAGAAGTTATCTTGTAAAACGTAGGGAAAATTTTTTTTTCCACTTGAAAAACATGACTTTGAGAAGGGCACACAATAGACCTTGTTTTTGCAATCACACATTACAAATATATAGAGAGTCTGGAGAAAGCAATGCTTCCCCCAACATCTAGGAAGCCTGTAGAATTAATATATGCTACATAAGATGAGTGCAGAGGTCACTTAGTATCAGATTGGCTTCAAATTATACTATATATATATATATATATACTTTTCCATTACTTCAGCATACAGTAAAGCCAAGCTGTTCTTTAAAAGAACAGCCTAAGACCCTTTAAAGTCTCCCCTCTGACCTATCACTCCAAGAGCAAAAGGTTAGTAACTTTTCTTTAAACCAAATATAAAATGAGATCACAATAAGAGATTTGATTCCCCAGGTCCCCATGTCTCATAACTACAGTAGCAAGTTCTGGTATAAGGGAAAATCTCTTATTTCCCTCGCTCTTTCTACCCTCAATATATTCCTATATTCACATTTAGTCTTTGAAGCTTCCCTCAAATATTAGAAAAATATCCAGTATCTCTCAATCTCTTAATTTCTTTTCTAAATCTTTCCTGGTTTTTCAGGACTTGACTGGCATTGGGTAATGACTAATCCCAATATGCTTGTGAAAGATTCTTAATTGAGAAAGGGAAACTGGGATACTTATTCAGGGCTGAACAACGCTAGCAGTAAACCAACAATAAAGATTTACTGAAACAAGAGTTAGTGCCAGGTACTTTTCAGAAATCAGAAAAAAAGAGCTAAGTATTCTTGGCACAAATTTTGGGGAGATCTGTGGTCAGAAGGAGTAAGAGCAAAAAAAATGTCAAAATTCATCAGCTATTCTCATCAACAATGTTAGTGATATGCCATTAGAATATGCCCAGTCAACCAGGCAAAACCCCAGATTCCCCAGTCAATGGCACTGAGGATTGCATTGTATGATCAAATAACCCATTTGGGTTTTGGCTTTGTCTGGTCAAAAAGATGGCCAAAATAAAGACAAAGCAGAAACCTATGAGTGTGCTGCTACAAGGACTCTGACTGCTGAGCCTCTTGAAAGTTATAAAATATGAGATTTCATATCCACCCAAGCATGAACTTTTGACACATTAGAGCTGTCCAAAAGGGGAAAGGAACTCAGGAAGTAATGTCTCCCCCACCAATCCCCCAGTACCAGAGGTCATCTAGTAGAAGTGTGATGACCATTTCTGAGGATGTAAAGAGATAGACTCAATTTGGATCCACTTTTTCTAATTCAGGAGCAACAATTTTATAATCTCTGCAGCATCTAATCATCAACTCCTTTTTTAAAATTTTCTTTTCCTTTGTATTTTTTCCTAGTTCTCCTAACTCTCCACTTCTTTTATCTCTTTTGATGGTTCATCTTTTCTTCCACGCTAACTTTAGAGCTTTGCTCTAAAACAAAGATTTAAGAAAATTAAGTCTAAACCCATTAGTTTATCTCACTAAGCACTCTCTCCTAAGATAACTTTCAACCCAAGGCCTTCAGTTATGAGCTCTATACTCATGTGTGTTATTGATCAGTGTAATTTTTTTTTTATCAAATTGAGTTCACAGGGTAGTGACCTTTTGATAGATTTGGAAGTTACTATTCCCCTAGGTAGGACTTAGGGAATACCCATCTACAACATGAGTAAGAGGATCAGTTTCTTATATGTCCTCCTTATGAGAAATCTTGAGATCCCATGTCTTTGTGAGGACCTTTCTCCCTGAGGCAGTCAGCCATTCAGTGGTAGGAATTGCTGATTCATAGTCTACTAGGCAGGAAAAAGTAGATTTCCTAGACATTTATGGAGATCCTATAAAATTTTAGGAGCCCACCTTCTAGTGAGAGAGAGGGAGATCCTGGGTAGCACCAGCTTCTTAGAAAGAAGAGAGTCGTAAATATAGTCCCACTGCTAAAAGAGGAACAAGGGACTACATTATCTGACAAAGTAAAAAACTTAAGACTTTGAGGTCCTCTATTAAGCCAGTTATTCTGGCAGTACAGGTATGTTGGAAAGGGGCTTTGCTTCTCTGACAACACTGTCTGAATCATTTTTCTTCTAGGTGGAATCTAATTCCTCAGGGTAGTACCATAAAGCTGAAGGACTGTAACCATCCCTGTGGTGAAAGAGGACTCCAGATTTGTTGAGGGGAAAGGACATGTCAGTCCAATATTAATTTCCCTCCATAGAGGAGTCCAAACCATCAAGGAGAGTATTCTGGGAGTAGCATAGAGGACACTAGGGAGCAGTTTCCTTGAAAGAAAATTGTACCCATTTGTAGAAAAAGTTTAGAGAGAATGATTATATTGTGATCCATGGTGCTAGTTAAAGTAAAATATCAGCAGCCTTTCCAAATTCTTAAACCCTACAGATTCCCATTCCCCTATAGCTGTTGATTTTTTTTACATAAAATAAACTCCTGGAGAAAGGTTCAAGAAGTTTACTTGTCACATATCATTTCTTTTTTTTTTGAGAAAGCCAATCTTTAGAGTGGTTTATCTCACCCAAAGGATATGACAGATCTTAAAAACCAAATGGTCTTTCTGACCCCAAATTGAATTGACAGTCGAAATGAGAGACTCAAAGGACAGCAGGCAGTTGAGTTCAGTTCAGAGAAGAGTTCAGGAGAAACTGTTAACAGAAAAGTTCTAAGAAGAAGTCAGAGGTCAGTCCTGACCTTTGCCAAAGTCATCCCTCCCCATCCTAGTTGAAGAGAATAAAGCTTCCTAGCTATTGGCTAAGAGGCCCAGCAAGGTAGAGCAAGCTTCTTAACTATTGAATGAAATTATAGAAAGCCTAACCAGAATCATCTCTTTTGAGGAGAGGATAATTAATCATTCAATAGTATAGCATTTATTAAACCCATTCTATTTTCCAAGCATTTTATTAGTTAAAGAGACCAAAAAAATTAAAATTTAAAATAAAAACAATGCTATCAAGCAACTTCCATTTTAAGAATGACTAGACAGAAAATAACATAACTATATGAAGTATATTTAGAATAAAAACAAGTATATTTAGATAATTATAGTTTCAGGGGGAGGGAAACAACGAAAACATCATGCAAAAGTAACAGTTAAGCTCAGTTTTGAAGAAAACTAGAAATTATTAGGAGTCCTTGGCCTAGGCATGAAAAATTAAGACAGAATATTAGATATAAGCAAGGCTGAGCTGATGCCATTTTAACCTGACTGGTGTCAGCCAACTATTAAATTTTCATTGTGAACATTTATACCACATAAAATGTTTGATTCTACAAATCAGGGATTGATTTTTTATTTTGTTGATCATATAGTCTTAAGAGAGTGATGGGGAAATAATAATAATATTAGTAATATGTGCTATTGATTAAAATTTTTATTTTATTTAAACATAAAATATGATTTAGTATTGTATTTATAATATATAAAACAACATCAGATTATATTATATCTGGTAATATAATACACATACAATAATAATTTTTACAAATTTAACTATCATTGAAATTTAAATTGAATTCAAACATCAATAAAAAGCATTAAAATGTTACTTTTTTGGGAGAATTGGTTGTTAAAAATGCTCAGCATGAATTGAGTGAAAAGAATATGAAAAAGAGTAACAAAATGTTTAGTTGGATTGCAGTTTGTTTAGGAAAGAAATATATGTTAAACTTGAAAAGATATGTTGGAGCCAGGGTAGAAAGGTCTTTAAAAGCAAAAGAGTAGACTTTATAGTTGATCCTAAAGGAAAAACAAGCGAACAAAATTAGATTTTTTTAGGGACAATCCAAATGTTGAATCAAAATTTTTTAAGTTCAGTAGTTGGGGTGCTGCCACATGTTGCACTGATTAATCATAATCACACTTTGTTATCTCTTGTTTGTTTTAATCAAATTCTAGTCTATTATTGTCAATTACTACTAGAACTTGGATTTTTCTATTACATTAAATATCTCCAAAACCGAATTCACTTTCACAAAATCTTATCCCTTTTTCCTAGTTGAGTAAATGTCTACTTACACTTTCCCAGACTTGCTAGAATAGTACTGAGACTATTCTAGTCCTTGCTAGAATTAGTTCTTAGATTAATTTGTTTTCAGGAATTGTGGGAAAGAAAGGAAAGAAATCAGAGTTGAGCATCTCAACTCATATGTGATACAGACACACACACACACACACACACACACAAACACATATTTGAAGTTATCACTATATTTCCTTGTCCTTCCTTCTCCCTCCCCATAAGAGAAAAACTGTAATTGATCAAATTTGCAAAATAGAGTTGTTTCTCCTATGCTCTGAGGAATTCAAAGCAAATTCCTTTTATGTAATATCTTTTTCTCATCTCATTCATTAGCCCTACCTCTTCTCTACTACACCAATTTTGACCCCATGGTTTGTAAGGATTTATCCATTTATTTTACCAGAAATATCCTAAAAAAAATTGTTATATGAAAGTAAAGAGAATGACTGCCCTGTTCAGGAAAAACACTGAGGAAGGAAATGTAGGGTAAAGTAAAGAAAAATACTATGAAGATTTGGTGTCCACTTTGTCAATATTTTCCTTATATTCTCAACTGCTAGTGCCATCCTTCCCAAAACACCTTGTATTTAAATTCTTTATGATCATTTAAAAATGTGTTTAGATAATGCTTTATATAATTAGATATGGCCTTGCTGTGTGCCCCCTTCATATGTAAGCTTCTTCGTAGGAGGAATCGTTTTATTCATTGTATTTGTAACTTCATTACTTAACATAGAGCCTGGCATATCAATAGGCAATAAATGTTTGCTGATTGATCATTTGATACTTTCGCTGCAATTATTCAGATTATTGTAGGAATAAGAAAACTTTGCCAAAGTAACTTGGAAAGTAATAACTTCTTTGCCTGAAGAATAAATTAAACTTTAGTAGGAATCAGACCAAGGTATCATCAAAAGAGAATGTGGAGAACACATCTCATATATTCACTTGTAAATGAGGAATACTCAAATTGAGCAATCCTCCTCTACTGCCTTAGATTGCTCTATAATTTCATGATATGTATATCTATTATTTCCCCATGAGATACATGTAATTTGCAGACAGGAACCATATCAAATCAGATTAACATATACTTGCTAAATACTGTTTACAAGGAAGGCACTATGTCTTAAATCAATTTGCATGCCTCATGGCACTTAGCAAAGAGCTATTAAAGTAAAAAATAAAAATCATACTTACATAATAGTTCATTTATATTAAAATTCTGTTTCTTGATCAATATGTCAATATAAGACATTTCTATTGGTCTACAGTCAGATTGTATGTTGTATAAGTATATGATGGAATGATTATAATCAATCAAGGCATTCCATCTCACTTAAGTAATTAGAGTACCAGATACCTTAACAAGATGAGGACAAGTTTTAATTACCAATAAACTTAGATCAAGTGGGATTAGATTTAGTGGGGGATTCCATGAGCTTGGAATTTTAAAATTTAAATTTAAAAAATTTATTTTCATTAACCACTAATTGAAATTTAACATTTGCTTAAATCATTAAAAACCATTTCTCTAAACAGAGACTGATACATGTCACCAAATGACAAAACCAATATCACAGATAAGTTTGTAAAAATTAAATACTGATAGCCAATGCCGAACAAGAGAAGAAGAGAAGAGAAGGGAAGAGAGGAAGAGAAGAGAAGAGGGAAGGGAAGGGGAAGGGGGAAGGGGAGGGAAGGGAAGGAGAGGGGAGAGAAGGGGAGGGGAGGAAAAAGGGGAGGGGAGGGGAGGAAAAAAGGAAAAAAGGAAAAAAGGAAAAGGAAAAGGTAAAGGGAAAAGGAAAGGAAAAGAAAGGGAAAGGAAAGGAAAGGAAAAGGAAAAGGAAAAGGAAAAGGAAAGGGAAAGGAATGGAGAAAGGAAAGGAGAAGGGAAAGGAAAGGGGAAAGGAAAGAAAAGAGAAAAGAAAAGAAAGGGAAAGAAAAAGGGAAAGGAAAGGAAGGAAAAGAAAATTTAAGAAAGGAAAAGAAATGTCACTGCTTAAGAGGAACTTCTTCACAAGGAGAGAAAGGAATTTCTAGTAAGCTGAAGCTATGGGTTCTTTAAGCTTGAATTCATTTTTTTCCTATGCTATGTATTTTTTGATAAAAGTATGTCACACCCCTTTGCAGTAATTTTTATCCAAATTGTCTCTGTAAACCTGATATAGTAAAGCTAACTATGGATTGACTAGAGGGAAAAAGTATTACCAGATACAGGTTGAAGATAGAATAAACAGGGGTCCAATCCACTCATCTAAACTCATTATTCTTCTCTTAACTTCACAAATACATTCTAGGATACCATCATTCTCCCAGCCACGTAGACTTAAAATACAGATGTCATCTTCTATTCCTCATTTTGTCTCAATTTGCCCCAAATTTAATCAGTGGTCAAATCCTATCTTATAATTATCTCCTTCTGATACTGCCAGCACTTTAGGCAAAGACTCTCATTATCTTAGATATATTCATTTTATATTTTTAAAATTTTATTTTGTTTTTAATTTGTGAAATAAAACAATGATTTCTGTAACAGTAAAAAAGTCTGAAATTGCAAATCTATTATGTACAACTTGATATTTTTAAAATATATATATAATAAAGTAATCACGTAATTTTTCCCACTCTCCCAACCTAGAGATACCTACCATTAAATACAAATATACATATATATGTAAAATCATTTTTGCATACTTACATTTATCAGTTCTTTCAGGAGATGTAGATACTGTCTTTCTTCATATGTCTTTTGTAGTCAATTTAGGTACTTATAATAGACAAAATAAATTATTAAAAAAAAATATGCTGTTTTATACAATGTTCTCTTAGTTCTACTCATTTTACTCTTCATTACTTCTTTGAGTCAATCCATGTTTTTTTTTTCTGAGATCATGTCCTCTAGCACAATAGAATCCTAACATGATCATTTATCACATGTTTACCATTCCCCAATTGATGAGCAGCTTCCAATTTCTAGTTCTTTGTGACCACAAAGGGAATTGCTATAGCAAAACTGGTTCTTTTCCTTTTTCCCTAATCATCCTTGGAAATTGACTTAGTAATGTTATTGCTGGGTCAAAGAATATAGACAATATAATAAATCTTTGAAAAGAATACTTTTTTTTTAAAAGAAAGCCCTTTCTCAGGGCTTTCCTCATTCCAATCCATCTTCAGCTCAACTGTCAAAATGATCTTCCTAAAATTCAGGAATGAATTTATAATCTTCTTTTTCAATATGCTTAAGAGAACATATGTTGTCCCAAGATCAAATATAAAATCTTCTGTTGGATGGTCATAGGGATTTTTTTTGCAAGGCAATGGGATTAAATAACTTGCCCAGGGTCACACAAATAAGCAATTAGTATCTGAGGTCAGATTTGAACTCAGGTCCTCCTGACCCCCGGACTGGTCTTCTTATTCACTGTGCCATCTAGTACCCCCTTTTTGTAGTCTTTCATAATGCACCCCTTCCTACTTTGTGAGACTTTTACACATTCTTATAGCCAGTGACAATGACCTTGCTGTTCCTTGAACTGTACACACTCCTTTTCTTGAATATGAAGGATTTTCACTCGCTATCCACCATGCCTGTAAAGGCTCTCTCCCTCGTCTCAGCTTTCCAGTTTCTGGACTTCATTTAGGTCCCGGATCCTTCAAGAAACCTTTTTTTCTTCTGAGACTTCTTCCAACTGTCCTGTTTATATAGTGTTTGTATATAGTTGTTTTCATGTTTTCTCCCTCATTAGACTAATCTCCTTTCAAGCATATTTTTTTAACCTTTCCTTGAATCTCAAAGCTTAGTGCAATGCCTGAAAAAACAGTATGCATTTGATGAATAAAAATTGACAATTTCTGGCTCAGGTGGCTTTCAAGAACATTAGAGGAACAAAGGAGAGTATGATTTGAATGATAGTATAGGTCACTGTAGACAAGAGACAATAGGGTAGAGGTTCCAAGTGGATTGTGGGGTTTTTTTTGTTTGTTTTTGTCCTGTGTTTTTTGAAAAGGACAAAGATATCATGATGACATCCCAGTGAATTGGATCTCAGATGCCATACTGAGAGGAACTCAAGCATCTTCTGATTTAGTGAAATATGGTTAATAGGACCAAGAGCCTACTTTATGCCATGACACTGGGTGGCAAACTTCAGAGGCCAACAATGAGTTGGGGCAGTAACCTCAACACTACAGTACAAAGATTTCCCTAACTTTGTCATTTCTGTACTAGCTCCTCTGAAGAGAAAATAACTTTCAGTAATAGGTACTCATCTTTGTTTGTTTTTTTAATTTTTTATTCCCATTTCCTTTAATTTCTATACTCCCAAAAACCATGATTGGTAAAATAAGTAAGCTAATGCTGGTTGTAGAACAAATGGGGCTGATTGGGCAAAAAAGAAAGAAAGAAGAGAACTGTGCTTATTGAGGACTTATTGCAAAAAACACCAAGATGACACTACTTGATTTCTGCCTTGACACTTGTATTCAGCATAGAATGAAAGAGAATATTTTCAGTGGAGTTTCTCCATACTGGCCATAAAAGGGTCACCATTCAGGCAGGTAAATATATTCAGATTCCTAATCATGCACTGGTAATTCATTATTCCTATCCACATTTGAAGGGAAAATTCTCCTCAAGGGATAAGGAAGTGCCTCAAGGGAGTAATAGCCAGTTTCTAGGGAGAAGATAATGAATGAGAGTTTTACTTGTGAGTTCACCAGCTCTCCTAAAAGCAAGTATCTTATAGAGAAATTAACATAAATATGAATTCGATGAAATTGTGGCCTCTCTAGAACATCAATAAAGACACTGTAAACACAAAGTTAAGGAAAAACAAGTAAAACAAAAAGTTCTAGAGCTGCCTTATTGTATATCTTCAGCATCTGGAAAAAATAGAGCAGAGGTACTAGAGTGGTAGATCTTCAGTCCAGTGCAAATTGTTCTAGCTCCTTTATTTTCCTAGATCTCTTGATCTTCACATTTGTCCTCCTTGCCACTCTTTTGATTTCCCTAGAACCTGCTTCCCTATATGCCTGGGTGGTCTTTCTTCCTTGTGACTTTTTTTCCTTGTAGTTAACTGTTTTGACCTTGCATCAGACACTTCCATCTCTTCTTTTTCTACGAGTGCAGTGGATAACTTTTAAGCACTCATTTTCACTTTGTGCTTAACCCAGAAAATTGATCCTCCTTTGTTCTATTGGATTCACTGCCATTTCTACCTACCAAGAAGTCTAGGAAAAAGACAAGGGACGTAGGGAACACCTGAACCTATCTTTCATCTGAACTAATTAAAGAATTTGAATATAGAATACATGAAGAAAAGGTTGGGGGAAAGAGAAATGAGAGGGAGAGTGAAAGAAGAGTATGATTATTCATAAGCAAAATGGACTCTAGAGAGTTTGGAAGAGGTTATATTTTGAAAATTTTAAAATCCAAACAAAGGACTTTAGATTTGATCCTGAATTTAATAGGACCTCCCTAGAGCTTATTAAGTAGGGTGGTGACATGTTTGGAATTGAAATTTGAAAACTGAGTGGATGGTGGATTGAAGTGAAAAGAGATTTGAGGCAGGCACACCAATCAGCATACTTTTGCTGTAATCTGGTTGTGAGGCAAGGAGAGTGTTTAATTAGACTAATGCAGTGTCAGGAGAGATGGGGACACATATGACAGATGCACCAAAGAAGAATTGAGACTACTCTGATTATGGCTTTGGTATAGAGAGTGAAAGTGAGTAGTTTGAGGATAGGCATATTTTTTGAGCTTGTAGCACTTGTGAACCTAGATTACTGGAAAGACAGCAGTATCTCAACAATATAAGTAAAATTAAGAAGGAAGGACTTGAGTTGATGGATAATGAATTCAGTTATATCACCTTTCCCCTTGTCCACTTTGCCTCCCAGGTATTTTCAGAAGCTGACAAAAACTTGTTCCTCCAGTCAAAGTGAGAAAGTTTGATTTAGGGATAAAAATAATGAATTTATAGTCTAACCATTCTGGAGAACAATTTGTAACTGCTCAAATGGTTATAAAACTATGCATGAACTTTAGTTCAGCAATACCACTCCCAAAGAGATAAAAGGGAAAATGATCTATTTGTAAAACTAATATTCATAGTAGCCCTTTTTGTGGTTACAGAGAATTGGAAATTGAAAGAATATTCACCAATTGGGAGATGACTGAAAAAAATGAAGATATATGATTGCAATAGAATAATGCTTTACTATAAGATATAATAAGCAGGTTTGGTTTCAGAAAAACATAAGAAGACATATGAAGTCATGCAAAATGAAGTAAGCAAAAGTATGATGCCATTGTACCCAGTAACAGCAATGGTTCTTGCCCTTCATTTTGGAAGAAAAAAATGACATCACTATATTTGAGACAAATTACAATTCATCTGACTGGGGCTGATCAGACCAATACAAGCTTTGAATGCTCTGCCACAGGTTGGGCACAAATAGTCCATGTGAATACTTGGGGTGGGTACTCTAAAATTGTATCACATTTCCTTTCAGCTGCTTCAATTCTGCCTTTCTCAAAGAGTATAGCACCCTCTCTGATGAGGGCATGCCATGTTGAGTGGTCCCGTGCCAGTGTCTCCTATACTGTCCAAAAAATTCTTAAGTTCTAAAGTTCTTAAAAGGAGCCCTTCAGGGTGTCCCAGCATCACTTCTTCTGACCCCCTTGTGAGCACTTGCCCTGTGTATGTCCTCCATTAAATAGTATTTTTTGGGAAATCTGGCATTCAAATAACATAACCAGGCCAACATAGTTGTACTCTCTGCAGTAACACTGGAATTGAAGGAAGTTTAGTTCCAGAAAAAACCTTAGTATCTGGTATCTTCTCCTGCCAGGTGATCTTCAGAATCTTCCTAAGACAATTTACATGGAAGTGATTCAATTTCCTGACATGGTGCTGCTAGACTGTTCAGGTTTCACAGGCATTTAACAATGAGTTCAGCACAACAACTCTGTGGACCTTCAGTTTGGTAGTCAGTCTAATAATTTTTTCTTCTTTTCTTTTGGAGACTCCTAAATACTGAGCCAGCTCTGGAAACTCATTTGTCAACCTCATTGTCAATGTGTACCTCTTTGTAAAGAACTCTGCCAAGGTAAGTGAATCCATAGTTTTCAAAGTTTCTCTATTTGCTGTAATTGATGGCCCAACATATGGTTGGTGTGGAACTGGTTGATAGAGCACCTATGTTTTCTTCATGTTAATAGTTAGGCCAAAGTGAAATAAGATACAAAGTGAAGTAAGCAGAAGCAGAATAACATTGTACCCATTAACAGAAATATTAAAAGTTGAGCAACTATGAAAGACTTGGGTACTTTGTTCAAGACATTTATACAAGGCAGTTCCAAAGGATCCATGATGAAAAATTTCCCTCCAGAGAGAGAACTAATGAACTGGTATAGATTGAAGCATTTTTTTATTGTCTTTATTGTTCTTGGTGACTTAAATACATTTTCTGTTGTAACATGACTAATATGTAAATGTTTTGCCTTACTTCACAAGAAAATAAATGAAAAAATAAAAAGCAATGAGTTTATCTAATTTGAGATAGCCCATAGGTAGTTAGAAATACAAGAGGTAGAGAGAAAAATTAGGGCTTGATAAGGAGATTTGAGAGTCATCTACATAGAGATGATAGTTTAAATTATGGAAGCAAATGAGATTACTGAATGCCATAGTATAGACAAGGTCCAGACCATGTCTTTGGAGTGACCAATGATTAATGTGCTTCATCTGGATTAAACAAATGTGATATAGAAAGAACAGTCAGTAGGGTAAGAGGATAACCTAGAAAAAGTAGTTTCACAGAAACACAGAGAAAAGGATATATCATCCTATGATAATTATCCTTTGCCCATTTCAGAATTAGACAAATTTTTAATAAAATGTTTAAGTAATAATTTAATGACTTGGACAGAGTTTTTGAATAGCTAGATAGATAATCAATAAATATTTTTTAAGTATAGACTAAAAGGCTACACTTAATTAATTAATATGTAAATGAAGAATCATACATGTTTTTCAGTTAAGCAGGCCCCCTCATTTAGTATGACTAGATCATAATATATAAAAATTCAAAAACAAAGAAAATCAGAAATATTAAATATCATTTACTGATGAAAATCTAAAAAAAAAGGTATAAGCAATAAAAACCTGCAATGAAGGGAATCTGAAGCACAAAGCTCTGAGCATATTTAATGTGTTAATAAGCCTGACAGTTACCAATAATAGAGGTCAATGACCTCCTCAATTATTAAAGACACCTTTGACAGCAAGACCAGTCTGTTTTAATATAATTAAAAAAATATGAGCTACTAAAAATTGTGCTGGGATAAAAATTTAAATTAAATATTTGGCCTATATCAGTGGTCAATGTGGATTTATACATAACCTGATCATGTTAGGGGATCTCCAGGACTCAGTGGCAATGGGGAAAAACAGGGTTTGTCAGTATTCTCTGGAAATCTTTGACAACTTCCTACAACAATGTAATCCAGTTACTAGGCTTATGACCAGCCAGAATATCTTATAACCATGTCAACTGATGTTCCCTCCTCCCTTCCTGGGTCACATAGATGGAGTCCAAGCTATAGCCCCAAGAAATTAAACATCTATAAAGAAGGAAATTGAACATTTACAAAGAAGGCATACTATGTTATAGTACTGATTCCAGTAGTTAGATACAATTCTCAATAATTAGCAAATAATACAGAATAAGGTGGGGTATAGATTTTCAATATCACATTCCCTACTCTGATTCTCTATGGATACAAGTCTCCATGGAATCACTCTCTCTCTCTCTCTCTCTCTCTCTCTCTCTCTCTCTATATATATATATATATATATATATATATATATATATGTATATATATATATATATATATATATGTGTGTGTGTGTGTGTATGATAATGATCAAATTTGTATTGTGTCTTGACTTCTTGTTAAGTCAACAGCTTCCTTTCATTCCCTTCTACATCTGAAGGATTTGTTTTCCTCAGAGAGCTTTCTTATCTTGTTATCCATCTGGCTAGTTCCCTCTTTTTAAAGCATTCTTCTCATCAATAACTTTTTGAACTGTTTTTATCCATTTGACTTATGTTATTTTCTTCGGGACTTTTTTTGGATCTCCTTGACTAAACTTCTGATTTCTTTTTCATGTTTTACCTGCATCTCTCTCATTTCTTTTCCCAGTTTTTCTTCTATCTCCCTTACTTGATTTTCAAAATCTTTTCTAAGTACTGTCATAGCTTGAGCCCAATTTCTATTTTTTTCTTGGAGTCTTTAGATGCAGAAGCTTGTATTTCCTCATCTTCAGATTGAGTAATTTGATCCTTCTTGGGGTCATAGACAATGTATTTCTCAATAGTGTTCCACTTTTTTCTCTGTTTACTCATTTCTCCATCCTGTGACTGGTTTTGTGGTGCTTCCTGAGCTTTTGAGTGTTATTGGGACACCCCACCCCCAAGGGTCTAAGTGTGTGAAGCTCTGTCTTTCCTCCTGGTCTGTGAATGACCACAGGGAATGACCAAAATGCCACAGGGCTGAGTTTGGGGGGGGGGGGGGACCTGTTGTTCTATGTGAGGCCTAGACTGTGATCAGGATCTGAATGTGGTCAGAGCCCCATAGTCCTTTTCTAGGTACAGAGCACAGACCTCGCAAGTCTCTCTCTCCATTCCCCTACCTTTGGTAGGCTGAGCACTCAAGGCTCAGCTGTCTGGGGGCTCCTGGTTACCGTCTTGCCCTGCTTGCATTTCCTGGATCTGAGCTGCTGCAGCCACAACTGCTTGCTGAGTGCCCTGAGGGCTGGGCTTCACATACTCACTATGGCAGAGGTAACCCCCCCAAGTTGTGCCCAGTGCTCCCTGGGGTGTAGATGAGGAAACTGCCCCTGCTGCTGTGAACCCAGGCTCCCAAGTTCCCTGGGGCTGACTCCAGGAGGCTGAAGTTACTTCATTCTGGCAGGCTGCCCCTCTAATCCCATGGAGTGGGATTTTTCCACTATTTTCCAAGTTAACTTGGTCTGGACAACTGCCTCACTGGATTTTTCTATGGGTTCTGTCTCTCAAAAATTTAGTCATAATTTTATGATTTATGAAATCTTATAGAGAGAACACCTAAGAGTCTCTTCTCCTGTCACCATCTTGGTTCCGCCACCCTGCCCTTTTCTTACTTCTATTGAAACTCACTATCTTGCTGCTTCTCCAAAAATCCTAACCTATGAAGTTTTGTGGTACATAGTAAATTGTTCATGCAACCTTTGATTTAACAGTCAAACCATTTTTATTTCCCTAAGTCTGGGAGATTGGTGAATTAACTCAAATCTATCCTTAAGCCCTACTTTTTTCCCAAGCTCCATTTTCCCAACAACATTACTGTACTATAAAAGAAATGATAAACCATGAAGAATTGAGAGAAGAAAGAAAAGACAAATGAACTAATTCATAGTAAGTAGATGACAAGTCAAAAATTAAAAATAAAAATTGGTGATCTCCCTCTGGAGATTTTCAGGAAGATTTCTCTGAGGGACTCAAAACATTCCCTTTCACAGCAACTTGACTCTCCAGTGGAAAGACTGGAACACCATATTGTGAAAAAGTCAACCCAGTCCTTGAGCACTTCTCAGGTGGAATCCTCTTGCAAATCCAGTTGATGAGAGGAAGAGGCAAGGGCTTGACTTCTGTACTGTGGGAGATGAGGGGCCCAAATAAAGCAGTTGAGGCTGATGGAACACTGAAAAGTGATGACATCCTCAAAGTGAATGAACAATGTCTATAGGGACTGACCCACAAAGAAGCCATTCCGACCTATAAGGAATTAAAGAAAGGTGTTGCAATTATCACAGCAAAGCATGAATTTCCAACTTCCCAGACTTTAATATCTGTGAATTAACTACCTGTGCCTGACTCAGATGAAGGATATTCTTCTATTTTTGTTCAAAAAGACCCAGGATTCAAGAATTTTCATAAAAGTCAAGCTCAATAAACATTACAGAGTTTTGTTAAGCATTTGTCCCTGCTATGGGATTTTGGAAAATATTCCTTCAGTTATCTGGATCAGCAGCAAGATGAACAAGACAACTAAGGTTTCTGAAAAGAACATATGGATAAGCTATTTCCTCCCATTTACTGGGCAAGCAAAATGTCCACTTACTCAGGGACCTCTTGAAGAGTGACTCATTGATAGGAAAACAAGACAGGCAGAAGGTGCTACTCTACTCAGCTGGACCATGAAATGCTTCCTAGAGTAATCATTTTAGGAAAATACTAATCAGGACTTATTCTGCCAAAGTCTTATATAGAAGAGCATTTTAAAATATTTTAAGTGTTAGGTGCTAAGGTGTTTACCCTAAATATTTTAAAGTCATTTAGGAAATTATTATTTTTTAATTAAAGATTTCATTTATTTTGAGTTTTACAATTTTTCAGCCAATCTCACTTCCCTCCCCCCACCCCCCACAGAAAACAATTTGTCAGTCTTTACATTGTTTCCATGTTGTACATAGATCCAAATTGAGTGTGATGAGAGAGAAATCATATCCTCAAGGAAGAAACATAAAGTATAAGAGATAACAAGATCAGTCAATAAGATATCAATTTTTTTCCTAAATTAAGGAGAATAGTCCTTGGACTTTGTTCAAACTCCACAGTTCTTTATCTGGATACACATGGTATTCTCCGTTGCGGACAGCCCCAAATTTTCCCTGATTGCTGCATTGATGGAATGAGCAATTCCATCAAGGTTGATCATCACCCCCATGGTTCTGCTCATCTCACTCAGCATCAGTTCATGCAAATCCCTCCAGGCTTCTCTGAATTCCCATCCCTCCTGATTTCTAATAGAACAATAGTATTCCATGACATACATATACCACAGTTTGCTAAGCCATTCCCCAATTTGAAGGACATTTACTTGATTTCCAATTCTTTTCCACCACAAACAGGACCGCTATGAATATTTTTGTAAAGTGATGGTTTTATCCTTTTTCATCCTCTTTTCAGGGTATAGACCCAGTAGTGTCATTGCTGGATCAAAGGGTATTCACATTTTTGTTGCCCTTTGGGCATAGTTCCAAATTTCTCTCCAGAAAGGTTGGATGAGTTCACAGCTCCACCAACTATGTAGTAGTGTCCCAGATTTCCCACAACCCTTCCAACAACAATCATTACCCTTTCTGATCATACTGGCCAGTCTGAGAGGTGTGAGGTGGTATCTCAGAGAAGTTTTAATTTACAAGGAAATTACTATTTCCAGTGTAATTAAGTTTAGGTCATTGTTGTAATTGGTTTTAATTTTTTTTTTTTAGGTTTTTGCAGGGCAGACAGGATTAAATGGCTTGCCCAAGGCCACGCAGCTACATAATCATTACTAAGTGTCTGAGGCTGGATTTGAACTCAGGTACTCCTGACTCCAGGGCTGGTACTCTATCCACCACACCACCTAGCCACCCCAGCTTTAATTTTTAATAATCAAATACATTTTATTAGCCACAGATTTGTCTTTATGGAGTATAATTAGATCCATCTGGGAAAACTAAATTATTTTAGGCAGTTTTAAGTGTTAGATATTATTGTGTTCACCCTAAATATTTTAAGGTACTTTAAAAATTAATATTTCAGGTGGTACTAAGTTTTAGGTCTTTGTTTCAATTGATTCCTACATTTACCAATTTAAAATGTTTTACACAGAATTGGATAATGGCTAAAAATATTATGATAAATGAATACTATGGAATTATTTTTCTATAAGAAACCATAAGTGGTTGGACTCTAGAAAAGTATGGAATGACTTATGGGATCTAATGCTGAGCAAAGGGAGCAGAATCAAAAGAACAATGTGCATATTAACAACAATATTGCAAGATGAATAACATTGATGGAAGCAGCTCCTCTCAGCAGTTCAGAGAGCTAGGACAATGGTTTTAGACTGTCTATGGACAATGCTATCCCCATCCAGAGGAAGAAAAACAAAACAAAACAAAACACACACACACAAAAAACCTTTCAGAATTTGTTGATCACTTTATTAAAATTATCTCTTATATATCTCTTTACTTTAATCCTAATTCTTCATATTGAAAATAACTACTCTGTAAATATGTTTATCAAAAGTATGTATATACAATGCTAATCTGACTGTTCCCTGTGGAGGGGAGAGGGGTGGGAAGAGAGAGTAGAAGGACATTTTTAACTTAAAAATATCCATGTGCATATGGATGAAAATAATTTTACAAAAAAGAAATATCATCTCATAGTTTGAATCTAGGCTGCTCAGAGAATATGGAAGTTAATCTCTTATGAAGAAGTCAAACTATCTTATAGACTTTTATATTAAGTCAAACTATCTTTTCAAACTGATTTGTAAATACTGATTCCAGAAATTTGATATAATTCTCAATCATTAATAAATGATGTAAAATAAAATGGGATATCAATTTTCAATTTAATAAGTTTTTGGAGAAGGGAAGAAACTTTAGTCAGTAAGTCATCTAATCTTTAAAAAAATTGATGAACCAAATACCACATCATAACACTATTGTAGAAAGAAAATAACAAGAAATAAAACGTGCCAAATCTGGCATACAAGATACAATATAAAGAATTAATTCAAGAAGAAAAAGAAGGCATTCCCCAATTAAAAGTCCAAGTATATGACAGGTGGTTTTCAAGCAAAAAATGAAAACTAAAAGTAACCATATGATAAATTGTTCTAAATCAGAATAATAAGAGAAGATATAAATTTTAAAAAATTTAATTTCCATCTTATTCCCATAGCATTGACAAAGAAAACCAGTCATACAACAAAAAAGAAAATGAGGATTGTTGAAAGGAATGCCAGCTAACAGGTACAGTAATTCATATGAGGGACCTATTATATGTTCTAACTATTCTGGAGGATAATTTGGAATTGGAGCCAAAAATGTATCAAATTATAATTATATTTTGACCCTGCAATACTGCTACTATACTTATTCTAACAAAATCAAAGACAAAAGAAAGGACTTATCCAAAAATAAAGTCTTATAACAATTGCAAAATTACTCAATAAATTAGGGGATGCTTGAGTAAATTATGATGATATCGTAGAATACTGATGTGCTGTAGGAAATGATAAGAATGATGTATTCATATATACATGGAGAACTATATGAACAGAATCAGCAGAATAATATACATACAATGACTACAGTATTGTAAAAAAAAGAAGCTTTGAAAGTTTTAAAAACTATTCAATGCAAGGTCCAGTTAGAAATCCAGAAAACCTTTGACAAAGCAATTATTCATCTTCTGTCAGAGGTGATATGAAGAGATTCCAAATGAGAATTAGCATAATATGGCTAAATGTGTGAGAATATGCATATTTCCTATCCTTGTTACAACAGAGTGTGTATAAATATGTATATATTGAAATGTGTATGCATGTCTGTATGTGTGTATATATGTATGTATTATAGATATGTGTGTGTATTTATTCCTATGTATGGATAGATGTATGTGTAGATGGAGAGGTAGAAAGATAGACCCAGTTTCTTGCCTATACATATATATATATATATATACATATATATATACATATATATGTATATATATATATATATATATATTATCTTTCACTCTCCTCATCCTAATGCCCCCCCAAACATTTCACTATATCTATAGATATATGTTTTATGCTTTAGTGAAATGATGTTTGGGGGGCCATTAGGATGAGGAGAGTGAAAGATAATATAAAAAAAGAGAGTCATTGAAACCTTTAAAAAATAATTAACAAAAACAAATAGAGTTTTAAAGAAAGCACAGATAAAGATTTTAAATTCTGTTTTATAATACATTTTAAATTATATATTTATTATATATGATGTATGCAATCATATATTATTAAATTATAAATATATATTTAAATTAAATATATGAATTTTAAAAAGCTAAGTTGTAATAGAGATTAACTACAACTCTTTGTACTCTATGAATTCAAAATTGGTCTTTGTCAAGTACAGAATGAGAAAATTATTTTTTTATCTGTCAGTTCTTTAAATTAAGAAATTATTGCCCTTTATAACAATGATCAAAGGATTATTTAGAATACTGATTAATACATCCTTTTCAGACTTCTATTCATCCATATTCCTTTGCTAAAGGAATACGATATTTGAAAGAATACCACATTTCAAATTAGTCTAAAGTTCTTAATATAACAATCATTAACAAGAAATTCAAAACATATTTAAAAGTAAAATAAAATAATACATTCTTTATATTTTTCAATTTATACTTTATACTGATATATTTATTCATAATTTATGCACATATATATATATTTTCATATATACTACACAAAATGTGCATATATTCTTTGTACCATTTATATACTTTATCCCTATGCTTTAAATTCTGTTACTGTCTCTTGATAACTGTGGGATCATAATATTTTTAATCTTTTTATATTTCAATTCCGATCTTACAGACAAAAAATTGTGCTCAATTTCATATGCAATATTTATACAATAACTTTTCTTTGTTAATATTTATAGATCTCTTGCTTTCTCTGATTTCTATTGAACTATTTTCAACATTTCTGAATTTTTTTATAATTGCTGAAATATATTGATAATTTTATTTTCTCCATTCTTTGGGAAGTTTGTAAACCTTACATTTTTCTCTCTGTGTAGTATTCTCCAGATGTCTTATTTTTATTTTTATTTTATTTTCTGCTCTTATTTCTGTGCTCCAGCAAAATAATTCTAATTTCTTTCTATTAATTTTTATTTCTATTTTCTATAAATATAACAATATCGTTTAATTTTAAGCCTTTTACCTGAAGATTCCTTATTTTGTCTCTGTTTCTTTTTGTTTCTCATGCTGAATTTCATTTCTATCTGTAATTATTTCATTTTGCTTTTATTCATTTTTATTATTCTTGAGATTTTTCTGTTTTTTTCTAAAGATACCATTAGTTCAAAATATCTTTTCTTGTGGAAATTTTTATTTAATTTAATTCACAGTAGATTTTTCTATCATGCATTTCATAAACTTTACTTTTATTTATTTTTGGTGAATCTTCCTGAAATATCTATTTTTTTTTCTGAGTATCCATAGCAGGTATAACACCTACAAACCTAAAAATCTAAGATATGACATAATTCTTTCAAAGGTTAGTAATAAAAATAAGACAATAAAAAGAAATGAGGAATGTACACTATCAAAGAAGAAATATAATTATCCCCTACTCAGATAACATGATCACTTAGAAAACAACAGAGAGGGGTGGCTAGGTGGTGCAGTGAATAGAACACCAGCCTTGGGGGTCAGGAGTACCTGGGTTCAAATCTGACCTCAGACACTTAATTACCTAGCCAAGTGGCTTTGGGCAAGCCACTTAACCCCGTTGCCTTGGAAAAAAAATCTAAAAAAAAGAAAACAACAGAGAAACAGAAAGAAAATAATTGAGATAATCAAAAAATGACAGCAAAATAAATTCAAAAATACTTCAACTTTTTACCATGTTAATTTCCATGAAGGAAAGTTTTAGATAAATTCCATTCATTTAAATACAAATAATATGATTAAAAGATCTTGCAATCACTATATAAAAGAGTTAATATAAAAATATAAATAAAAATAAGGACATTTTAATGAAAAAATTTAAGGATAAGAAATAAAAGAAATTTCAAGAAATAAAAGGAAAAATAATTTGATGGTCCTTGTTCTTGGTTAAATGTCAACATAATAAATGTGCTATTTGTATTGATTTACAGATTCAGTATTATATCAATGGCAATTTATTTGCAATGCTAAAAACAATTATCCAAAAATGTATCTATAGGAGAACAAAGAGTTCAATGGGGGAAGGGGTAAAGATTGATAATACTATTAAATCTTGAACTATATTGTAATGCAATAATTAAAGCTATTAATGTTTGATGTTTTTATTTTTTTGGCTCTTAATGTGTTTTTATTAAGGTTAAATTCCTTACAATCAACACTATTTTTGTTTACTATAAACACAATTTTAAGCAATTTTCAAAATTATGAAAGATAAATACAGTATCACAAATTTAAGAATTGGTAATTCTTATGCTCAAGGATGTACAGTACTAGTAAAAGGAGACTAGCACTGCTCCTTTAGATGTAATGGACAAATTAGAGGAAAATCCCAAACTGAATAGTTTAGCTACAACATTTCTCTGTCTTGAGCTATCTTTACAGAATCCTGATTTTAATTCTATGCCCACTGAGCTCCCATCCCATCAAATTTAATTTCTACACTGTTTACAAAACACAAAACAAGAGCATACGTATTTGATTCTGAAAATAAATGAGCTAGCTGGCTTGAGGGATTCCAGGTCTTGCTACATCCATACACTGTTAATGATAATGTGTACCTGTGTCCCAGAAATAAAATACCCTCAAGAAGAATCATTTATCTGAAGGCACAATATTAGTACCCAATCTTTTAATCTGTACAACAGCTAAATTACTCCACATGTTGTGTTCCATCATTCACACATTTTATTTTTCTATACAACTTTCAGGCTCCCTCAGTTCAAGAGACACCTTTGTGGGAGTTGGCAGGAAAATCCTGAGTACTATTTTTTCCCTTCCTAAACTTGAACTTCTTGACTCAGGCCAGTGAGGTACCAAGGCTGGAAAGGCTAGATTTGAGCTTAGCTCCACTTACTGTCTTCATCCCCTTCAGTAAGAGCTGATATATTGGTGACCAGGCCAGTTCCCATAGTTTTGCCACCATCCCTCAGGGTAAAACGCTGACCTTTCTCCAAGACCATGGGTTGCCTTAAGATTAAATTTAGTTTCAGATCTTCCCCAGGCATGGCCATCTCTTTCTCTGGGGGCAAAAGGACCCGACAGCCATGTCCCACTTGAGAGAGAACATGACAGGCATGAAGTGTGACACAAATGGTTTGTGGCAGCCACCTTCCCCCTTGCTGAGAATGTAAACTTGAGCCTCAACCTTCTGATGGGGTTGAATGGAGCCTGGTTTAACCATCACCATGCCCCATTGAACATCCTCCTTCTTCAGCCCCCGAGTTAATGCACCAAGGGTATCTTCAGACTCAGCTTGATCCTGACTCTGATGAAACATTTCAATTCTTGTGACCACAGGGTGAATATTCTTACTATGACCCAGAAATTTATATTCATCTCCCTTTTTCACAGTTCCTCTTCTCCAGAATCCCTGTCACCACTGTGCTTTGGCCAGGGATGGAGTAAACAGACTCCACAGGCAGCAGGAAGGGCTTTTCTAGATCCCAATTGGGCACAGGGATATCTGTGTCCACAGCATCCAACAGTTTCATTACAGCATTCACGCCTAACTCTGGCTGCCATTGCTCTAGGGCACAGAGGGCTGAACCAACTATGATGGGAGTCTTTTCTGGATCATAACCAAACTCAGTGAGCAGCACCCTGATTCTATTTCTACCTCTACTAGCTCCACCATCTCATTGTCCTGGACAGCCTCTGCTTTGTTTACAAACACTACCATGTGTTCCGAACCAATCTGTTTAGCAAGCAGCAAGTGCTCCCTTGTCTGGGGCATGGGGCCATCATTGGCTGCCACCACCAGGATACAACCATCCAGTGGAGCTGTGCAAGTGATCATGGTCTTGACATAGTCAGCATGCCCAGGACAGTCAGTGTGAGCATAGTGTTGAGTGGCTGTACTATATTCCACGTGAATGAGCTCGATTGATAGTGATACCCCGGGCTCCTTCCTCTGGTACATTGTCGATCTCCTCGTATTTCTTAAACTTGACCCCACCACCCTCTGCCAGAATCTTGGTGATGGCTGCTGTCAGTGTAGTCTTGCCATGATCCACGTGACCAATAGTGCCAACTATTAACGTGGGGTTTGTCTCTCACATAAGTCTACTTGGCCTCGACAGCAAGGCCCCGTAAAATGAGGGGCAGGGATGGTTTCTGCCCTGGGTTAGAAAGCTGGGCCCTTTTCAAAAACTTGTGTAGCAGCTGGCAGCTCTGAAAGACACTGGGGGAACATCACAGTTGTAGCCATCGCGTCTAGGACCGGGGGTAGGCGGAGAGGGGATGGGATGAAGGAGGAAGGCCAGAGGTAAAAGGACCCGGGCGGCACCGGGCAGGGCAACTGGATGTTTGCTTTTTTAAAGAAGAGCTGAGCACTCTAATGGATTAGATAAACAAGAACAATTTACATCCATAGCTTGCTGTTTGGTTTAAGACAAGAACAGGAATTATAAGAGAAATATTTGCTCCCTATTGAGCAAGAATTTCTAGGAGAACTAGAAATCATTTTGCCAAAAACAAAAAATTGTTCACAACAGAATCTTCTGCATTATACCATAAAGTTTCAAAAGATTGAGAACAATATACATAAAGTCAAATTAGAGAAAAATAAAAGGATGTACTTTTCACATCTTTGAGTAAGGGAAATTTTTTAAATAAGGAATAAATGAAATAAAAATGTCAAATGGATAATTTTGATTACCTTTTTAAATTATGAAAATAAAAATCAAAGCAGCTAAGATAAAAAGAAATTGAAAAGGAGGGGGGGAAATCTTTCCATAAAATAAAACTGATAAAAGCCTAAAATCCAGGTAATATTGAGAATTAGCACACACACATTTAAGATCAATAGTCAATGATATAAACAATTCTCAAAGGCAACAGGAATCACTAACAACTATTTCAAAGATTAATTCAAATTGCTAACACAAAAGTGCAAATCAAAACAATTATAAGGTTTCATGTTATTACCAGTAAATTGCAAACCTGTCAGAAGACTGAAATAAACAATAGTGAGGGGTAGGGATGTAGAATGAGAATATACATTCTATAAAACTATAGATTAGCAAATTGTTTTTCTTGAAAATAATCTGAAATTATATGAAAAAAATAACAAGAACTCATATGCTTTGACTGAGAAAATTCACTATTGAACATATACTCTAAAAAGTCAAAGACAAAAAGAAAAGTTCCAGCACTGTTTTGGTAGCAAAGAACTAGCAAGTGTATCTTCAATTAGAGGATGCCTGAATAAAATGCTGTATGAATTTAAACAATATTGTTTCACTGTAGGAAAGTGAATGTGAAGAATTCAGAGAAACATGAGAAGAAACATTTGAACTAAGGCAGAATGAAGTAGAATAACCTCCTCCAAAAACATCACTATGATACTGACTTCAACAAAATAATTAAAAGAACAATAAAATCCAATTAAATTGAGTAATTCCAATGGACATTCTTAGAGAACATTTGATTAGATGAACTGTTTTAACTGGAGAAGTAGGGACTGTGGGTATGGAATTTTTCATATATTAATCACTTATAAACATGGCCAAAATGGGAGGGAAGGGGGAAGAGAGAGTGGAAGAAAATTTTGTAACTTAAAAATATACACATGCATATTAGATAAAAATAAATAGATAAATAAATATATATTTTAAAAGATCACTCAAAAAATGGTCAAAATGTCATTTGATTTCATTGTGAGTTCATCAAGAAAGAGTATATTTAAAAATTATTGACCTAAAAACAATAAGTATCAATAAAATAAGTATCAATAAATTTCTTTTAAAAATTTAATTTCTCATGGGCAGCTAGGTGGCACAGTGTATAGAGCACCAGTCCTGGAGTCAGGAGTACCTGAGTTGAAATCCAGCCTCAGACACATAATAGTTACCTAGCTGTGTGGACTTGGGTAAGTCACTTAACCCCATTAACTTGCAAAAACCTAAAAAAAAATTGATTTGTGACATCATTTTTAATGACCCAGAGGGATCAAGGCAATGTACACAATTGTAAGTAGTTTCAAAGGCAGTGGATTCTGTCTTGATCTGAATTCTAGAATGACAAATTATCACAACCTTTCCTCTCCCACCCTTACTCCTCCCCTTTTGTGGTGTTCAACTGACTTTGCTCAGTTTACTTCTCATCTTGTTTTTGTGTCTTTTGTTTTTAGGCCCAATTCATTACTTGTATGAACTCAATTCATTAAGGATAAGGTGTCTTTTGGGCCATCTTACATTCACTGAGTTGGATCCTGATTCAGAGCATACTTTTCTCCCTTTTCAATTCCCTTCTCACAAAAAATGTCAAGAAATATTTGTATCTACTATACACAAGACAATTTCCTAGTGACTGAGGAAGATACAAAGACAAATGATGCATGGGTTCCTTTTCTCAATAAGCTAATAATCCAATAGAGCATTTTCTTTTTGCTTCTATTCTTGACCTTTAGTACACATTCAAGTATACCATATTAGAGCTGTAAAGATTGAAAAAGCTTATGAATGTAATGTTAGCATGTCAAGCTTTTCTTTGTAAAATATCTTTCTCTACT
This sequence comes from Macrotis lagotis, assembly GCF_037893015.1. Classification (NCBI taxonomy): domain Eukaryota; kingdom Metazoa; phylum Chordata; class Mammalia; order Peramelemorphia; family Peramelidae; genus Macrotis; species Macrotis lagotis. The sequence continues at coordinate 337,444,427 of NC_133666.1, forward strand.
CTTTTATTCCAGTTAGACTATCATTACCTAATAATGGCACTTATCTTTGTATAAGATCAATTAATCAAATATTTGCTTTATATTATTTGACTCAAGTCTTTGAGATCTCACAAAATCAGGAAAATGGATAACTTTTCTAGTGTGAATGTATATCAGGGCTAACAAAAAATCCTCTTTTGTCACTTTATTCTACAAATATGTATGTTTATATAAATAGAAAACATGTACATATACTATATATTATTTAAAACAATTCAGTTACTTTTAGCACTGTGTTGCAATTTATATTATCAAGAAAAATTTTTATTTGATGCATTGAAAGCTGATTGGAATATGAGTTTATATCCCAATAATATTATATACTCTTCTTGCCATTTTTAAAAGAGGTAATGTATTTTTTAAATGAAAAATGCTGCCCTAAAGCAATTGAAAATTCTTCTTTCTATTCTCATCCTGAGGCAAAATGTTGAAAGAGGCTAGACCTTCTGAATAGAACATGAATAATTTCCCCTACCATATAATTACTCTCTACCAGTAATGTCCCATTTCCCAAATCTCTGGTATTGAGACTAGCAAAATACAAAATGAAAGCTATCAAAACAAACAAATCAATTAAAACACTTGAAAAATCTTCTTTCATATTTGTATGTTTTTCTACCTAAATATATATTATCAAGCATGTGTTGCCTGTGTTATGTAAATTATTAGCTCCTGAAACACTAAGGATCCCCAAAGCAAATATATATATATATATATATATATATATATATATATATTTATATATAAAATGCCATTTCCAACATGTTTTAGAACCTCAAAATTAACTTATTGTTATTAAATTTAATCCTTGATATTTGACCAAAAGAAAGAGTTTTTGTTGATCTGACACAGTAAGACAAGGAAAATATGATATATCAATATTTTCAAACTTTTCCAGCTCTTAAAATACTAGGCTATTTGGATTTAATTTTTGCTTTCTTTCTAGAACATAGATAGATAGATAGATAGATAGATAGATAGATAGATAGACAGACAGATAGACAGAGATAGATAGATAGATAGACAGACAGACAAATATAGATATAAATATATAGAGATATATGTATGAAAGTATGTATGTGTATTTAATATATATATATATATATTAGGCAAGGGTTTTTGGAGGAAAAACCTCTGACTTAACAGCTCATGTTACTCTTGTCTTGGTATTGATATTAATGCCAACAAAATTAGTAATTTGACAATTAGTTCCCCACTTACCTGAAAAGACATGAAAGGCAGAAAGAAAGTAGTTTAACTAGATTATAATGTGGCTCTGACAAGTCAGGTTCCTGTCATGTTATAGCCTTCCAACTTTAACATTTTCATGTATGCTTGGCAGGTTATTAAAATAAATGAGGGTATACGGAACTGCTGTTGTGCTTTTCTCTAATGGGAGTTCTGGAATTTGCAAGCCACCACTGTAAATTGACCAATCATAGAGACTGAAAGGATTTGGCTAAAGTGGACAATTAGGACATTTCTGCACAGCTGAGTGAAATATCCCTTGTTATTTTAATAATTCAGGCCCAGAGTAATTTTCGGAGGGCGAGTTTGTCAAGATAATGTGCCTTGTGCTTGTCTGCTTGTCATTTCTAACTCAATCCCACATGTTCCAGGTGCAGTCTAGCTTACAAAACAGGAAAATCACTCACTGGAGTATTTGCATACAGAATACAGATATACTGAATTGAAGAAAAACAGGCCAAAAGATTGACTGGGAGTTGAGTTATGGAGATCCTTGATAATAAAAGTCTTGATGTCTCATAATTATTTGTTATTATTTATATTTATGAAATCATAAATACTAACACATGACATACATATGTCAATGGATACACTATGCCACAATATTTATCTTAGAACTATTTGAGTGTTTCAATCCAATAATTTGGTAAAGTCTAAAGGATTTATTTAAGGATATTCTTCATCCACTCAGTTTGATTTTTTGAATTGATGATATCACATCTGGTAGGAAGATGCTATTAGAGGATGATAGATCATTGTGAGATAGCTGCCATGAAATAAACCAACAAGAAACATTTCTGAAAGCAGAGAACTTGACACTTGCTTGGATAGAGGATTCAACTCAAAAGACAAAGTAACACTCATCATTTTGAGAGGATGAAGAGTTTTATTGCAAATTTTAGTTTCTCCCAAAGAAAATGTATTAGTATTAAATTATTAAAAATAAAGACATATTTGAACATTTGAGTTTTTCCAAAAGATATATTGCCTAAACTAGTTATTGAATGTCATAGAATTTAAAACCATGACATGAAGCTTCCTGTAGCGATCTTTAAAGAACCTTTAAATATTGATATTGTATTCCACAGGTATGGTTCACTAGGGAAATATAGTCTAGATGCAGACTCTGACATTTTATGGTACTTTGAAGCTTGAAGAGTATTTTACATGTTATCAGAGAAATATAAGAATCTTTGGATACAGTTGTTACAAGTATTACTATCCATACCATTTCACAGAAAAGAAAACAGAGGTTCAGAGAGGTGAGGTGATGTGTACATGCTCTCCCAGCTAATAAATGCCAGAGTCTCACTTTGTCACATGCTTTCAAATCTAGTACTTTTGAAGTCAGTAATCACCTTACTTATTCCAAAGTATGAGAGGAAATCTAAAAGGGAAATTATAGAGAAGAAATAGATATTTCAAAAGGAAATAAAGAGTTGGGAATATGCTTGTTTGAAAAAAATCACACAATACAGCTTATTACTAGGCAAAAGAAATAGAGATAGTGTCTTTAAACTTCATTCAAAACTAAAATGCCAATCAATGAAAATTTTCCCTAAGAGATTTAAATTCTTAATGAATTAGTTGATTTGTTTTGAAAAATGTCAGTGCAAGGTTTTTTTTAACTCCTAAAATGCTATTGCCCTATTCTCTCTAATACTACAAATACCTATTAATTCTTGTGCTATCTGATTAGTTTAGAAATCAGGCATCTTCATCAATTTGCTAATAGAAATAACTATACATATTCCTAATAGAAATAACTCATAATCTTTTCTCAACTATTAAAACACAATCATGAATTAGTTTATCACAAGTTTGTTATCTTGCAATACTCAGAAGGAAAATGGACCAATAATGCTTTAAATTTTGGTAAAAACGGGGAGAAAAGAGTATTGTTTGAAGAGAGGCCAAAAATTCAGAATACTTAGGTTTTGGTGTCAACTGTTTAGAACATATATTAATTTTAGTGGTATTATACCAAAATTTAAATGTAAAATACATGTCTATCAGATTATAAAGAAATGTATTCACATACAGGGCAGCAAGGTGGATAAAGCATCAAGCCTAGAGTCAGAAAGGCTTGATTTCAAATATCCTCAGACACTTACTAGCTGTGTAACACTGGGCAAATCAATTAACCTTGCTTGCCTCAGTTTCTTCATCTGTAAAATGAATTCGTGAAGGAAAGTACAAAGCATTCCAGTATCTTTGCTCCCAAAAAACCCAAAACAACAAAACCCTCAAGTGTGGCCACAAAGAATCCAAACATGACTGAAGCAATTGAACGATTAACATACATAGAGGACATATGTCACAGGTTTATTATTCTTTTTTCTATTTTCTTTAATCATTGTTCAAGACAGTTTGCATTTGCTTTTTAATTTAATTTGCTATGATTTAAATATTATTTGTAGGAGTTTTCAAAGAGAAAACTATATATTTTAAACTTAAAATCCTATAAGTTTTATAGGCTTACTTATTTCAAGCTTTGTCGTAATAGCAAATAAGGAATTATAACTAGAAACTCCAGACCATGTGGGGAGAGAAGAAATTCTTAAAAATATTTTTTCACTTCCAGCAATATTTTGTAATAGTCTTGTGCATTTCAAAAGATAATGCAAGTATGTAATGATTTAATTTTTAAAAATCACATTTTATTATCACGTGCATTCTATTTCTTCCTCCAAGTATTTTCTCACAAATTTGACTTGCTAGATCATCCTGCAATCTCAGAGGGAAAGGTTTAGGGACATATTACTTTGAGAGTTTATAGATAAGACAATTACAGCGGTTCTTTTCATCTTAAGAACAAAGGTATTTAATCTTAGTGATTTATCCCAATGACAGTTAAAGAAATGAATTCTGCTTAATTAAAGGCCTCAGTGTTCCAGTAGTACAAAGCCTCATTGAAATTCAGGAGACTTATACCCTCTATTGTAGGTGCTTGTAACATAATGGCAGGAACACTGGACTAAGTTATAGGAGGCATCCTGCTAATATACACAAATATGCTGGAGTCATATAAAAATATCTCTATGACCACAGAATGTAAGAAGAGTAGCAGAGAATATTGTTTCAGATCTTTCCTTGATATTAGAAAGATCTGTGTAGAATAATTATTTGCAGTAAATGGAAAAGGATAACATAATAAGCAGCAGAGTCAGGATTTAATCCCATATACATAAGAGTCTGGAGTCAGAGCACATAGAATTATCCCAATTTTGATGTTTACTACCTTTGTAATCTTGGACAAATTACTTAATATTCTTAGGTGTGTCTGCTCAGGTATGAAATAGTAATCATGGTAATAGTAGTAGTTGCATTAGCAGTGGTAGTAATTAAGCAGCATGTATATAATACTTCTTAAGTAGTGATAGTAGTAGTAATAGTGGTGGTAGTAGTAGTAGTAGTGGAGTAGTAGTGCTGGTAGTAGAGGTAGTAGTAGTAGTAGTAGTAGTAGTAGTAGTAGTAGTAGTAGTAGTAGTAGAGTAGTAGTGGTATTAGTAGCTGTAGTAGCAGCAGCAGCAGCATTTAGGTCGTAGACCCTATGTAGTAATAGAGGGAGGATTTATATAGTAACATATAGAGTAGGCAGTAATAGCAATTGTTTATATTGTAACTTCTATATAGCAGTAATAGTACTAGATTATTATATGTATCTACTATACTAAGTGCTAAATAGAAAAAAAATATTGGTTAGCTTTCATCCTTCATTATCGAAGACCAAAATGACATCATTACGTATAAAAAAATTACAGTGTGTCCAACAGTGGCTGATCAGACCAATGGCAAACTCAGAATGTTCTGTCACAGTTTGGGCACAAATAGTCCAAGGGAAACCTTGGGGTGAGTACACTAAGCTGACTTATGTCATGTTTCCTTTGAGCTCTGTCAATTCTGCCATCCTCATAGCACAAAACATCCTCACTGATAAGGGTATGCCATACTGGACAGTCCTGTGCCAGTGCCTCCCATGATGTACAATCAATTCTAAAGTTGTTCAATGAGACCATCAGAGTATCTTGGTATAGCTTCTTCTGACCCCCTTGTAAGCACTTGCACTGAGTGAGTTTTCCATATAATAATTTTTTTGGCAACTGTATGTCTGGCATTCTAACATGTCCAGTTCATCATAGTTGCACCCTCTGTAGTAATATTGAAATACTAGGCAGTTTACCTTGAGAAAGGAACTCAGTGTCTGGAATCTTCTCCTGCCAGGTGACTTTCAGAATCTTCCTCAGACAATTTAAATGGAAGCAATTCAGTTTCCTCACATGATACTCACAAGCCATTCAAGTTTCATAATGAGGTCAGTGCAATGGCTCTGTAGACATTCAGTTTGGTTTCAAACAAACACCTCTTCTCTCCCACACTTTTGTAGCCTCCCAAATACTGATCTAGCTTTTTCTAATTCCTGTCTTAACTTCATTTTCAATGTGTACCTCCTTGGAAAGGACACTGCCAAGTTAAGTGACCTTGTACACAGTACTCAAAACTTCTCCATTTGCTGTAATCGATGGTTACACATATGGATGGTGTGGTGCTAGCTGATGGTGTGGTGCTGGCTGATGGAGCAACTATATTTTCTTGGTGTAAATTGTTAGACCAAAATTAACACAAACAGCAAGGAATTGATCCATACTTTTTTGTATCTCAGCTTCAGAGGCTGTATTAGGTGCACAATCATCTATAAACAGAAGATCATGCATCAACAATCCCTCCACTTTGGTCTTGGTTTATAGCCTTTTCAAGTTGAAGAATTTGCCATCAGTGCAGTAGTTGACTTTGAGGCCATCCATATTCATCCCCATTGATAGAATTTGATAACATAACTGAAAACATCATGCTAAAAAGTATGGGAGCAAGGACATATCCTTGTTTTACTCTGGTGACTGGGAAATTTCAAGAGCATCGTCCATTATCCAGAACCTGGTCATGAATTCCATCATGAAATTGACATACAATACTGATGAACTTCTCCAGGCAAACAAATTTTGACAAAATTTTCCATAAACCCTCACAACTGACAGTATCAAAGTCCCTGGTCAGATCTACAAATGTTTTATACAGACCTCTGTTCTGTTCCTGGCATTTTTCCTGCAATTATCGGGCAGTAAACACCATATCCACTGTTCCTCAACCATTTCTGAAGCTACACTGGCTCCTGGGGAAATGACCATCTTCCAGGTGAAAGATCAGCCTATTGAGAAGCACTCTGGCAAGAATCTCACCAGCAATGACTAAAAGAGAAATATTCCTGTGATTGTCACAAGACAATCTATACCCTTTACCACTACAGAGATGGATAATAGCAGCATCTTTGAATGCTTGTGGGATAACCTCTTCATGCCATATAACCACAAAAATTTCAGCGGGTTTTTGGATGAATAATGGACCCTGCACCTTGTAAATCTCAGCTGGAACTGAACCAGCACTAGGTGTTTTATCACTTGAAAGGAGTCTAATTGTATTCAAAATCTCTTCTTTAGTTGGAACCTCACCTGGGAACTGATTGACTTCAACTTGTGGTAAACAATGGATGACTTCTGTATTGATTGATGATGGTCTGTCAAGAACACTAGAGAAGTGTTCAACCCATCTCTCTAGGATCCTGTCCCTATCATTGATTAATGTGGATATATCATCCCTGAGTAATTGAGAGGTATCATATGTCTTTGGTCCATAAATAGCCTTCAGGGCATCAAAAACATTTTGGTTTGTTACTATCTGTATAAAATTGAATTCCATTTGCCTTCTTACTGAAGTAAGAGCCCTGCATCTCTCTAAGCTTTGCTTGTACATTATTTTTGATAGAATTAAATGCTGACTTAGAAATGAATGAACTATCCTGCTGGTAAACCCTGTGGAGTTCTTGTTTTCATTCAACAACTTCTGTATTTTCCAAATTTTCATCACATCAGTCTTGGTATTTGTAAGTGTTCTGACCCAGATAAGCAAATGCAAAAACTGTATACCAGATCTCTGAAAGCTGCCTGGTTCTTTTCTGCTCCACTGTTGACAACTGTGTGCTGGCTCAGTTTTCCCTCCAAGTTAGCAACAAACTTTTCCTGCTCAGAAAGACACTCTAACCTCTTGACATTAATTACTCTAGTATTCATTTTACTTTGGGGCTGCAGCTTTGGTTGAATGTGAATATTTAGCTCAGGAAATGGATAGAGCACCTACCCTGGAGTCAGGAATACCAGAGTTCAAATCTGACCTCAGACACTTAATAATTACCTAGCTATGTGGCCTTGGGCAAGCCACTTAACACCATTGCCTTGCAAAAAAAAAAAAGAAAGAAAGAAAAAGAAAAGAAAGGATGAGTCTGTGATCAGTCCAGCACTCTGCACCACATGTTGCATTTGTTACTCTCACATACTGTCTGTCTCTTTTCATCAAAAAATAAAATTAATAGAAGAATAAAAATGTAAATATGAGTGAGAAAATTTAAGGAACAAAACTAAATAGTTTACAATCTTATATGGGAACATGGTACATGTTAACCCTAAAAGCATTATCATTAAGGTAATTAGAAGGGAGTTTACATAAACAGAGCATATGAGTGAACATTTGATGTTAAGATCATCTCAAAATAGCAGTGACAAGGTTAGAAAGAGTTATACACTGTGAAAATGGAAAAGGAAAACAATGGGAGGGGTTATTCCACAAGAATAATACAAATTAGAACTTATATAATGGAGGGCAAAGGAATAATTGGGTGACAATTGAATTTCACTCTCATCTGAGCAAGTCCAAGGGAAGAATATACCAAGATGGATATAAAAAAATGTACTTATCCAATAGGAATATTAGGAGGAAATTATGAGGAAAAGAAGCAAATGCAAAGGTAGGGGAATGAGAGAAGATAAGAGACAGGGATCAGAAACAAAGAAAAAGACTTTTGAGGAGGAACAGAACAAAAACAATATAAAAATAAATATAAGAAATTATGATGGAATAAATTCTTAATTATCATTAATAAATATGAATGTGAATGGAATGAACTCACAAAACAGAAGAGAATAGTAGAATGGTTAAAGAACAGAATCCTACAACATGTCATTTACAAGAAAGACAGTAGATTTAGATTCTGAAGTTATAAGGGGATGGAGCAGAATTTATTATGCTTCAGCAGAAATAAAGACAGGAGTAGCAATCATTATGTCAGACAAAGCAATAATCTGTGGAAAAGCAAAAAAAAATTATCTCATAATTGAGATAATCAGGAAAACCACATTTTCCTAAACTATCATAAACAGCATATTAATATTAATGATGAATATATACATATAGCTACATAGCTATATCTATCTACATATCTACATATGCAACTAATATTTGTTTATATAAGTGGACCATTATGCAGACAGGTGGCACAGTAGATAAAATATATAACCTGGAGTCAGGAGGACCTAAGTTTAAATCTTGTCCCAAACACTTGACACTTACTGGCTATGTGACCTTGGGTAAGTCATTTAACCTTGATTGTCTTCTTTCTAGGGCCAACTCCAGTCATCCAAATTTATTTCTGGCAACTGTCCCCACATGACTTTGGAGGAGAAAGTAAGCTGGTGATTTAGCATAAAACCCCCTCATCTAAATCCTATTCACTTGCATGTCAAGACATCACCTCCCTGATGTCATCATCTTCTTTGAAAATGAAGGATTACTTCAATTGGGAAATGGCTTATCAAACTGTGGTATATGTATGTCATGAAACACTATTGTTCTACTAGAAACCAGGAGTGATGGGAATTCAGAGAAGCCTGGAGGGATTTTCATGAACTGATGCTGAATGAGATAAGCAGAACCACAAAAACACTGTACACCATAACAGCAACATGGGGATGATGATCAATGTTGATGGACACACTCATTTCATCAGTGCAACAATCAGGGACAATTTTGAACTGTCTGCAATGGAGAATACCATCTGTATCCAGATTAAGAACTGTGGAGTTTGAACAAAAGTTCAAGGACTATTCCCTTTAATTTAGAACAAAAACTGATATCTTATTTTCTGATCTTGTTATCTCTTATACTTTATGTTTCTTCCTTAAGAATATGATTTCTCTCTCATCACACTCAATTTGGATCAATGTACAGCATGTAAATGATGTAGAGACTGACAAATTGCTTTCTGTGGGTGGGGTGGGAGAGGGAAGTAAGATTGGGGGAAAACTTGTAAAACTCAAAATAAATAAAATCTTTAAAAAAAGAAAGAAAATGAAGGACAAGAGGTGGCTAGGTGGCTCAGTGGATAAGAGCCCCAGCCCTGGAGTCAGGAGTACCTGAGTTCAAATCTGGCCTCAGACATTTAATAATTACCTAGCTGTGTGACCTTGGCAAGCTACTTAACCCTATTTGCCTTGCAAAAACCTAAAAAAAATGAAGGACAAAATACCATCTTTACATAAAGTATTTCCTACAGAAAAAGACTTTGCCTGTAGATATGGGGAGGGGATAGCAGAATGGCCATAGAAAAGGGGTCATACCCCATGAAGGGAGGGCAAATTCAAAGACTATTGAAGGCTGGGGAAAATGAATGACTGCAAAAGGATGAACAAAGAAAAGCCAGAGCCAATCAGAGAGGGCTGGCTGGAGACAAGAGAAAACACATCTAGATAGGGCAGATGTGGAGGCTGGACATGGAAACAGACAAGAGATAGAAGACAACACATGAACAGTCGAAGACAGACACATGGGAGTTGGACACATGGAGAGCAAAGGTTTCCTCTCTCAAGTCAAACACCAAATCTGAGGGCAGTTGTAGTTACAGTGTCTCCAAATGTGTGTTCTATGGGTTTTTTCTTTTTCCCTCAGAGGCTTTTAATAAAAAGGTGGTTGTTTTGTTTGGAGTGCTATGGGATGCTGTGAGAAGGAACAGGAGTAAAATAGCCATAGTATAGCATGCTATGGTAAAGTTAATATAAGTGCATTTTTTAAAATATAGATTTCTTTCAAAATTATTCACATAAAGTCCAATTTGGTTAATGAAAATTTATGCAACCACTGTCAGTATATGTATTCAACAAATGTATAATATCTAAATTTTTGAAGGGAAAGATCAAGTTACAGAAGGATATAGAGATTAAAAATAATGATGGAAGACCTCAACTTATCTACCTCAGACCTAGATAAATCTGTCCATAAATTAAAGGAAAAATTAAATTAAAGAGATGAATGGAATTTTAGAAAAATATTGGATATGATAGACCTTTGGAAAATATTGACATATAATAGAAATGAATATATCCATTCTCAATATCCATGGCACATTCACACAAATTGGTGGTATTAAAATATAAAAATCTTGCAAATACAGAAAAGCAGATTAAGTGCATCTTTTTTCTGATAATACAATAAAAGCTATATTCAATTAAATGTCAGTTCACTGCTTAAAATAAAATGGACATTAAATAACCAAATTGACAAGAATGAGTGAGTCGAAAACTGAATCTTATTTTTTGTTTAAAAGCTATCCAAAATGTTTAGATAAAGCCAAATAAGTATTTAGGGGGAAATTGAATGTCTGTGAACACAGAAAGGAAAGAACAAATCAACATACTGGGCATGCAATTAAAAAATAGAAAAAACAATAAAGTAGAAGTCCTGATGATAAAAATAATAATGAAACTGAATTTTTAAAAATAACCCATTGAAATAATAAATGAGGGATGGCTAGGTGGTGCAGTGGATAGAGTACCAGCCCTGGAGTCAGGAGTACCTGAGTTCTCAGACACTTAATAATTACCTAGCTATGTGGCCTTGGAAAGCCACTTAATCCCATTTGCCTTGCAAAAAACTAAAAAAAATGAAAAAATCTGTTTCTAAAGGAAAAAAGAAAACAGATAAAACACTTAATTTACTTTTTAAGCAATTTAAAATTAAAAATTGAATGCCCAGACAATGGAGATGAAATAAAACAATAAGAAAATTTTTGCTCAGTTATGTGCCAATGAAGCATCATTATTAAAATGAATGAATATTTACACAAATATAAATTGCCCATAATAATGGAAAAGTACATAGAATACTTAAATGATTTGGTCTTAGAAAAAGAAATTAAATAAACCATTAATGAACTAAGAAAAAATGTAACAAAAAAATTTGTAAGCAAACTAGAACAGAAAATTCCAATACTATGTAATATATTTGAAAAAAATAAAAAAGGAATTCTACCAAATTCCTTCTATGACACAAATATGGTTTAGGTACATAAACTAGGGAGAGCAGAAAAAGAAAATTAAATGCCAATTTACCTAATAAATATTGATATAAATATGTAAATGAAATTCTTTCAGGGGGATTGCAAAACTATGTACACTATGACCAGGATGGATTTATACCAGTAAGTCATGGTGGATTCTGGATCAAGGTGATTTAATATCCTGGATTAGGCTAGGATATACATTAGCACCAATATTATTCAGCATTATAATGGATATGCAAAAAAAAAGAAGTTGGAGAAATGTATATTGGCATCAAGAAAATAAAATTATAGCATTTTGCAAATAAGATGATTTACATAATGAATCCTCCAGTAATACTAAAAATAAAAAGAGGTTCTAAACTTTGAGTCCTAACATTACCAGATCCCCAATTCTAATACAAAACAATAATCATCAAACAATTTGGTATTGGAAAAGAAAGAGTGAGTAATCAGTGAACCAGATTACACACAAACAATATAGAAGCAAATGAACACGTAACCTAATGTTTAATAGACCCAAAATTCTCAGGTTCAAATCCTCACTAACATTGGGAAATTGGGAAAACTGAAAGGTATTTCTGCAGAAACTAGATATGGGCTAATATTAAAATACAGTATACTAAAATAAACTTATAATGAGTAAATAAGCAAATTAATGGAAATTGGAAGAAATCATCAGATCTATAGAGTTAAAGTTTATGAAAAATCAAATCATAGATTCAAAGGAGACAAAATGGATAATTTTGATTATATATAAGAAATCTTTACACAAACAAAAATAATTCAATCAAATTCAAAAGAAAAGAAGGAAACTGGGAAAAATCTGTACAGCAAATTGTTCAGATAAATATCTCATTTCCCAAACATATAGCAAACTGAGCTATTTGTAAGAATAAGAGTCATTGTTCCAGTGATATGAAGAGAAATTTTCAGAAGAAATCAAAGGTATCAATAGTCATATGCTCTTTGTTATTAATAGAGAAATTAAAATTAAAGCAATTATGAGGTTTTTTCTGATATCAGATTGGCTAAGATAACAAAAAAAGTAAAATTAAAAATATTAGAGGAAATTTGGGGAAATCAATATACTAGTGCACTTTAAAATTATTCCCCAAAAGTTATAAAGCAGGTTACTTTGACCAAGCAATACCACTCTTGCATGAACCTCAAAGAGAAAAGGAACCAGGGGAAGTATCTTTTCATGGTGGCAAATATTTGAAATGTAAGAGTATGCCTATCAACTGGAGAATGACTGAATAAATTATGGTATATGAACATGATTGAATATGAACTGATGCAAATTAAAGTGAGTATAGCCAGAGCAACTTACATAATTAATAAGCAATATTGCAAAGATAATCAGCAGTGAAATACTTGGTAACTCTAATCAATACAGTGATCCACCATAATCCCAAAGGGCTGACAATGAAAAACATTTATCCATCTCCAGATAAAGATCTGATGCATAAATACATTTTCTGTTACTCCATATGTGTAATGAGTATCGAATTTTTTGCCTTTTCAATGGGTGGGGGAGGGTATAGAGAGAGTTCAAAGTGATTTTCTTTGAAAATCAAATGAGACAATATAAACATCTATCCAGTGATGAGATGCTTTTTTAATAACAGCTCACTTTTCATGTATTAATATATATATATATATAATATATCTTTTAGAATGTTAGAACTAACAAAGATATCTAGGACAACTCTGGGACACTTGTTATGGATAATGCCATCCACATCCAGACAAAAATGACAACAAAATACAATCTGAATGAATAATTTGCTCATTTTTTTAAAACTTTATTTAATTTTTCCTTCCTTTCTCATTATTATCTTTCTTTTTCCTTTAGTCCTAATTCCTGATATACAAAATTATTAATATATAAATATGTTAAATACAAAGGTTCATGTACAACTTTCATCAGGCTGTTCACAGTCAAGTGAACAGGGGGAGGGAGGGAAGGGAGAGTGGTAGAAAAATGTGTTTTTTATGAAAATACAAGTGAATGAATGTTGAAAAATTTTCATAATATGTAATTGGAAAAATAAAATATCAGTTTAAAAAAGAACTGACAAAACTCTTAGAGTGCATCTCTAAGCCCATTTTTTGTTGTTCTTCATTTCCTTTTTTATTTTTTAAATAAATATTTTGTTCTTCATTTATATACAATAGTAGTTTCTACTTATCATTTTTGTAAGGTTTTGAATTTTTCAATTTTCCCCCAATCTCCCTTCCCTCCCCCTCCCCCTCAGAAGACAATCTGATAATCTTTACATTGTTTCCATGCTATACATTGATCAAAATTGTAAGTGTTGAGAGAAGAAGCATATCCTTGAGGAAGAAATAAAATATTGAGATAGCAAACTTATATAGTACATATGACAATGTTTTTTAAAAAAATGAAGGTGGGTGGCTAGGTGGCGCGGTGGATAGAGCACTGGCCTTGGAGTCAGGAGTACCTGGGTTCAAGTCCAACCTCAGACACTTGATAATTACCTAGCCATGTGGCCTTGGGCAAGTCACTTAACCCAATTGCCTTGCAAAAATCTAAAAAAAAAATGAAGGTAATAATCTTTGGTCTTTATTTAAACTCCATAGTTCTTTCTATGGATACAAATAGTATTCTTCATCATAGATACCCTAAAATTGTCCCTGATTATTGCACTGATGGAATGAGCAGGTTCATTAAGGTTGATCATCACCACTATATTGCTGCTAGGGTGAACAGTGTTCTTCTGGTTCTCATCTTGCTCAACATCAAGTCATACAAGTCTTTCCAGGCTTCTTCGAAATCCCAACTCTCCTGATTTCTAGTAGAACAATGGTGTTCCATAACATATATGTATACCACAATATATTTTAGCCATTCCCCAATTGATTCACATCCCCTCAATTTCTAATTCCTTGCCATTACAAACAGAGCTGCTATGAATATTTTTGTACAAGTAATTCTTTTACCCTTTTTCATGATCTCTTCAGGGAACAGATCCAGTAGTGGTGTTGCTGATCAAAGGCCATGCACATTTTTATTGCCCTTTGGGCATAATTCCAAATTGCTCTCCAGAAAAGTTGAATTAGTTCACAGCTCCAACAACAATGCATTAACATCTAAGCCCAGATTTTATAGATAAGAAATCAAGACCAGAAAGATTATCTTGTACATAAAATACTGGACCTGGAATTTGTCTCTACATCCATTCCTCTCTGCTTTCTATTATATAGTGTTTTCTCTAAAATCATTAAATGAATTTTACTTCTACTTATAGGGGAAATTTACAAAGATTAAAAATAAAAACTTAAAAAATAAAAACTATCAGTTCAAACTTGGATATTTTTTCTTTGTTATTTTGAGAATTTTTTTTGGTCAGTGTAATAATCACTTAGCAGGATCATTCAAGATTAAATTTTAGAAATGAAATGAGATCATAGGCTTAACCATTTTATGCAAGAGGACAAGTATACCAAGAAAAGAACTAAATATCTTAGTTAATGAAGGGGAGACATCTTAATCCCAATTCCACTCCTTCTGTTAAATAATGTTTATTACAGTTAATAGATTTGGTTTTGGTCACATTTCTGAAAAAAAAAAGGTATTTTAAAACAAGGTTTTTAATACCTATCACCAGAACATTGTGAGAAAGGGATCAATTTTGCACATTCTAAATTATGATATAATTGGGAACTTCATTATAATTTTCCAGGTATAGGTGATAGCAAATTTATGTCTATTTAATATCACTTTATTAAACTAAGATTACCTTTCTTTACCTTGAAAGTATATATAAATTTTTCAGTGTAGATATTCCTTTCACCAATGCATGTTGATAGTACTCATGCTTTATGATTTTTCCCTATGCTCATAAATATAATGCTAAAACTTTAAGTCCTTCATTTTAAAAAATATTTTAGAGTTCCTAAATTAGCCTGTAATAAGCTAATAATCTAATAGAACCTCTCAATTTCTCTGATTGCTTATCTTCTCAGTTTTTAGTATATATATAATCCTAATGCCAGAAATAAAAGAAAAATGATCACAAATTAATAGTTAGATATTACTATAAGATTATATTGTACATTTCTCTCACCTGCTAATGTAACAATGGCATTTACCATCACAAAAGAGCAATTTATTAACCAGATATTATCTTTTTTTGCAAGGCAAATGGGGTTAAGTGGCTTGCCCAAGGCCACACGGCTAGCTAATTATTAAGTGTCTGAGACCGGATTTGAACCCAGGTACTCCTGACTCCAGGGCCGGTGCTTTATCAACTGCGCCACCTAGCCACCCCCAGATATTATCTTTATTAAAGCAATTTTTAAAAATCATTTTACTACATCCTTGGTCCATATAACTTCTCAAGCATGTGCATCTTTAGCATCTTTTATTTCACTTTTTTGCACATTATTACCTCATTCTTTGTAATAATTTAGAGACTACAACCATTATGACTATTTTTTCAAATATTTTATTTTTTAATTATGAATCTGACAAAATTTTTAAATATTAATTTCCATGTCTAAAGTAGAAACTAAAAGTTTATATATTAAATCACAAATCTTTATTATGCAATAATGTTTCTTCTTTAATTATATATTAAATTAAACATAGTAGTAAAAATGTTGCCCTCTTTAGACATGTACCCTACTGCACTTCTTTTTATTTTCTTCAGTACATTTTAAAAATATTTCATTGATGCTCCTCTTTTTCTTTTTTCTTTACTTTTTGGTGACTGTATCAGTTTCCATCTATTCGCCCCCAAATTACCAAAACCCCCAAATAAGAGTCCTTCCTTATATTTAAAGTAAAGTTAATATATATATATATATATATATATATATATATATATATATATATATATATGAAGTAGGGTTTGGTATATACCATTTAGAGTCCACTGCTTCTCTTTCTAGAATTAGGAAGTATGTCTCCTCATGATTATCTTGGAATTAGGATTAGCTGCATTGATCATAGTTCTTAAATCTAACAAAGTGGTTTTATGTTTTTGTCATTTTAAGTTTTTTTTCCTTCTAGCTCTACTCATTTCATGTAATTTTCAGTCTTCTCTGAACCTGCATCTTTTACCATTTCTAATGATGTAATAATAGTCACATAACAATAATTTGTTCAGTCATTCCTCCATTATTGGGAAAATATTTTGCTTCCAATTCTTTCCTGCAACAAAAGATGCTGCTCTCTTTTATTAAGTTTATGGACATACCTGAGTACAATCTTGAATCAAGAATAGGGTAGTGACCTATGGGATATAGCTCTAATTAGTTCTCAGAGTGGCTAGTCTTGGACCAGTTCACAGCTCTGCTGTTAGTCCCTTATTTTTCCTGTGTTTCTACAACTCCTCGAAAAATTGTCATCTTGGAGTCCCCATGTCATTTGTCTGTTTAATAAGCTCTAAATGCTCTCTTTTGTTTCCATGTTTAAGCACCAATTCTTGATGACATTTAGAGACCTTCACAACTTGACAGAAATACTATGTTAATGATTTTAACAACTAGTCTCAAAATACACACACATACACACACACACACACACACACTTTAAGTTTATTCTTAATAGCATTTTCTACATCACTTTCTTAAGTCTGCATAATTAGCAGAACATTCAGTCAAAAACTACTTAACATTTGCAGTTTTCTGAGACAAAAATGCTCACAGTGAAAAAGAAACAAGCTACTCTTGAAAGCCTCTTGCAAGTGGACACCATGCCTGTCTAAAAGGCATCTTTCTAACTTGATTATACATTACTCTCTTTCACGGACTTTAGAGGTTAGGAAAAAGGAGATTTCGTCTTACTCACATATGACAGCCCATCTTCAGGTTCTGTGTCATTGCACAGACACATGACTGGAAGGCACTCATTTTTCACATAGACTAATTTTTATATCCCTTCAAAATTCACCAAAAGAACTCCCTCCTGTCTTTGTATTTCTTTCCTATCTCCCAGTTGCAAGTGTTTCCCTCACAAAATTACTGTGTTTGTGTGTGTGTGTGTGTGTGTCTGTGTGTGTGTGTAGTTTCACATGGAAGAATGTAAGTTTCTTGAAGGCAAAAAGGTTTAGTTTTGGTGTTTGTATTCTCAATGCATCTGAGACCTAGTATTAGCTGAATAGATGCTGAGTGATTTCTTTATTTGATCTTGCCAAATCAAATCAAAGAGAATGGATATTTGAATTGTCACTTTGCTTTCCTTGACAGAGAAGATTTCTACATAATATACAAATTCAGTAACCTGATCTCCTAAAGCTGAAAGAGAATTTGAATGTTGAAAAAAAGTGAATTCTGCTGAGTAATATGTGTAAACATATTTTTAACAGATTTCAATATCAGATTGCTTATCTCTCCTTAATATAATCTTAGTACTGAATGTTTACATTGCTTTAATTTTGAGCCTCTGTCAAACACAGTGTTAGGAATCAAGCAAGGACTAAATAAATATCTATTTGATACAGTGAGTTAATGAACTGACTTTTGTATAATACCTATTTAGACAAATTAATTTAAATGCTTAGGGCAAACTAGGTGACATACAGGTTTGAAATCTAGACCTGTAATCAGGAAATCTTGAGTTCAGATGTGACCTCAGATATTTATTAGATGTGTGACACTGGTCAAGTCCTTAATACTGTTTGCCACAGTTTCCTAATTTATACAATGAGGAAGAGAATGGCAAATCACTCCCAGTTATCTGCCAAGAAAGCCCCAAATATGGTCATAAAGAGTGAGATAAGACTGAAATGACTGAGCATGAACTCAATTAAAATGCTTGTTTCCTTAAATATTTGAAAATACATGTTATCTATAGTGTAGAATATACTCTGAATTATTCACTGTGTGTACAATATACAATGAAGATATTTCACAAACACATCATTCCTCCCTTGCCATGTCTAAATAAATGGTCTTGAAGACTACAGCATGTTAAGATTCTGAATAGGTTTTGGGCATAGAAATAAGTTAATTTATCTTTCACATCCAGGTAACAGAATAGGGCCATCAGAATGAACATGAAAATTGTCAAACAAATTCCAAATTAATGGGACATAAAGAGCAAGGTTTGTGTTTCCCAACTTTTGACTTTGAGGAATCATGTTCAGTGAGGTTTTGTCAAACAACCCATAACATAAATATATTTATTTACTACATTTTTGAATCTATGAATAGAAAACATGTTTAATTGAATTTGCATTTATTATTCACAAATACATAGCTGGAAAGTCTTATATAAGGGAGACATTATATTGGCAGTTGACTAAGTATCTATATGATAGTATCTCTTTCTCAAATCATTTGCAATGACTTTTGCAACGGATTTGAAATCACTTAAGTAGTCTGAAGAAAATTAAGTGGTTGCAGTTAATCTAAAAAAATCCATGTGGACGTTGTTGTTCTGTATAGATGACACAAATGATTACTTGAATCCTCTGATATGGCATTTCCACAAATAAAACAGTATTACACAATTGTTGCCATTGTTAATTACTGCCCAGTTTCTACAATTCCATAACCAGTAGAGAAATGGTAGTGGTATAGCTTCATAGTTATTTCATTCTTCCTTGCCTCAAGAATCCATTCCAGGACTGTCCTTTCCTCCTCCCTTCACCAATCCATTAGCAAGTCTCATATGTGACCTCAAAATGTGCAGACATATATGAGTTGAATTCCCCATTTCAGATAGCCCATACACTGCATATGCTTGCCTTCTCTAAACTTCCTTGTACACTTACTATATGATACACAATTATAGGTAGTATTCATAGATTCATCATCAGAAATATAAAATAACACTTTCTGAAATCGAATTACTTTTATCTCATTTACTAACACTGTTAAACTGGATGTAGCTGGCATTTAGTAATTGTTTTTTCATTTTTTTTTATTTTTAGGATTGGAGATTAGTCTGGTGACTAGTACATAGTAATTTAATAAATATGTAGAATGATTACAAATGAGAGGAAAAAAGGAAGGAAAAATATAAGGAAGGATATGTCATACCTGCTTACTTTATGAAGATAATTAAAATAATTTATCTTAGTAAATGCAAATCTTATAATTTATCAATGAATTTTTT
The DNA here is from genome assembly GCF_037893015.1 of Macrotis lagotis. NCBI lineage: Eukaryota > Metazoa > Chordata > Mammalia > Peramelemorphia > Peramelidae > Macrotis > Macrotis lagotis. The sequence goes on from NC_133666.1 coordinate 337,464,025, forward strand.
CTTTCTCTTTCCATACATTCATGCACATCCAAGTGTGCACAGTTAAAATTATACATATTCTCATCTATTCAGAAGGAAAATTAATTTTCTGAGTTTTATAGATATAAACACACATTCTTAGAAGGTAATGCCACTCTTGTCTATAAGGTTCTCAAAAAACATACTGTACTTCTAGGGTACTTTGACAAACTTAGGCATTTTTGATAAAGTGCCTAAATTTGAACACTAAGTCTTGTACACAATTCAACCAGATTCAGGCTTTTCATTTTTCATATTACAGAAAGGTACTGCAAATATAGTGAACAACAGGATGGATTGGCGTTGGAGTTTCATATTAATAGGCTTTATTCCTTTGCTTTTTGTGAATTTATAGTATTCAGTTTGTGTTGATTTATGGAAGCAACTTTTGTATTCAGGGCAAATACGTATCTGAACACAATTTATTCAGGATGGCTTTCAAAGACTGACTCAGAATATTTGCTGGAATAATCACTTGAGCAAAGATAGTATAGCTAAAATATTTTTCTCAATAATTCTGATTACAAACTCAATGCTTGCATTTTCATGTAAATTTCATCTAAACCTTCTGTCTGTGTTTATTTGAGTTATATATCTGGATTTCCTTTAAATTTTGAATCTTATTTAAATGCTTAGCACTTCAGGTTTAAAAATACATTTCTCATCAATCTCACACTCACTGTCAACTCCATATTATCAGTCACCAGCAGCCTTTCAACCATTTCCAATATTTTTACTGTTCAAATTCGCTTCACTACTAACACTTGGTGTTCATTTTAACCCCATTGATGCCACTGAAGAAATCACAAAATATAGCATTATTTCCTGGTTTTTTAGTTCAAATACAACTAAATTATACAAAGTTATTGTTTAAAGAAATTTTGGAGCTATCTAAAATAATATTATCTAAAGTGAATTTGGGAAACATCATAGAATTTGGTCTAGGTAGTGACTGTTATTTCTTATTATTAAGCCAGTTTTATGCAGTGACATGATTAAATAATTATATCTCCACCTTTGTTTTTGTAATTTAATAAAATCATAGATCGAGAACTAGAAGGAAGCACAGAGGCCATGTCTCTAAAGTTTTTAGGGAACAGTTTCATGAAGATTATAAGACTGCCTAAATTTTCAGAAAATAAAGCATTAAAACTAAAAGTTAAACTCAGGTCTTCTAACTCCAGAGTCAAAGTTCTTAACCCAACGCTAAACTATAGCTCATATGGGTTTGCCTCTTACTGTGTATATACAATGCTGTATTAAGTTTAAGAAGTGATATAAAGACTAGGAACATGGAACGTGTAGCCTGGTCCTCTGTAGAATCTAGAAGACATTTCATCAATCACTTATGAAACGGTAAAAGGATTCAACATTCACATGGAAGTGGTATAAGATAATAGGGGAAAATGATGTGGATTTAAAAACCTAAAGCTTAAAACTGTGCTTTTGACACTTAGCTATGGGACCATAGGCATGTCACTTAAAGTATTTTAGTCTCATTTTTCTTATCTGTCAAAGGGGAAAAATGATATATCATCTAAAGTAAATCTTAAATGTGATAATATGTGTAAAATAGCTTGAAAATCTTAATGTTATATAAATGCCAATAATAATTATTTTAACAAAAGGCCTGTTGTCAAATTTTTATAAATCAAATTATAACATTTGGCAAGAAATATTTTATATGTGTGTAAGTATATATAGACTCACACACACACACACACACATACATATATATATAAGTAGCATTAATAATAGTGGAATAAAATCAGCAAATATTTATTTTTCAGTTATTAATGACAATATCTTATTCATTAAAGGGGAAAAATCAGCTAATACATCAAAATAGTCACAGCTATAGAAGACTTAGAAATGTTGCCTTTTCCACAAAATCCTGTCTTGTAAACCAGCCAGGAAGGTTCATTGTTTCAACAACCTCTTGGCTAATCTGACATTGATATAAAACTTGCCATTTACATGAAAATGCCAGCCCTTATGCAAGACCTTATGTGGCATATCTGAGCAGAATGACCTATGCAATTCATACCATGTGAATATTCACAGAATCACATATTTTATTCTTATAAAATTAACACAAAATATTTTATAAAAGAATTTGAAGGATTAATAGAGGGGGATTGAATCCAAGTCAAATCCTTAGTATCTTATTTCTTGCTTAAACTGCTTTAAACATGAAGAAGTATGGCAGTCATTTTTAGAATACCAAGAGAAAAACATTAAGGGGTAAATATTTTAGGATTACAGTTTTTACTCAATATTTCATTGTATCAAATCAATCATCATATGAATGATGCAGATACAATCCACCAAAATATTCTATCATTTAATAATATAGCATCAATGGTTTTAAATTTGGTACTGACTCTGTAATATATGCCTTCCCCCTAAGTTAAAGGTGGTAGCAATTTGAGAATAAGAATTGCTGTATTTTTATTTTTCTTTGTATCCCTAATGCAAAGCCCAGTGTGTAGAAAATAGTAGGTACTTAATAAATGTTTGTTCAGTGACTGATAATTTCTCTCTCTCTCTCATATATATATATATATATATATATATATATATATTAATATTAGAGAAATCATAACTGTCTCCCATGTCTTGAAGAATTATCCTTGACTCCAAAGGGTAGAGCAAGGACTAATGACTGAAACATAAAGGAAGGAAGATTTTGCTTCAATATAAAAAATTCCTGTGCAATTTGACCAGTACCCAAATGGCTGCCCTGAAAAGTAAAGACTACTTGGTTAAAATGTTCAGGAAGAGGCTGGAAGATATTGAATACTTTGCTGCATCTAAGTCTTTGTCCACTCCATTCCCTATGCCTGCTCAGCTGTCTTCCTATACTCATTTCTGTTTATGCAAATCCTACCTGTCTTTCAAAGTTGAGTCCAGACTATGTCTTCTCTATGGAAATTTCTCTGATTTGTATATTACAGTGACTTGCACATGTGTTATATTTTCCTACTATTGTAGATAGTCTAAGGGCAAGGGACCACATCTCACAAAACTCTGCATATCACTAAGACCAGATCGCTGTAAATACTAGATATTGAATAAATATTTATTGAATTTTTGTTGAATGAATATCCCAGTCAGAAATAGTCTGTCTCTTCTCTGAATTCTCAGAGAATTTTGTATGTACCTCCCTTAAAGTAACTATATTCTACTTTTATGTAAAGTTCTCATCTTCTTTGGTAAGTATTTGTTAAATAAACTTCTTAAAAGACATTCTATAAGATTCTCATATTGGGAAAATTACAGAACTACTGCAAAGATCTTTTTCCACTTAAAGATACTGTAATTCTAGAAATAATGAAACAAAAAAATTAGGACATTCTTTCAGATAACTAGTTTATGTATCAATTAATGAAAATATAGTCTTAGATTTTCTTATTGTAAGGTAGTGGGGGAGTATTGTATAGAAATAGGTAAGGCTTTTGCCATGTTAGCTTAGATAGAATTTGAAAGACTTTCATGCCCTTCCAAAATATGCCCTTGATATGCCATCTTTCTAGAGTCATATTTAATCCTTTTTCAACATCTGACTCAAATCTTAACTTCTCCATGAAAACCTGCCTTTATCATTACAGTCTATAGTTAACCTGCTATTTTTATAAGATAGATTATAGAATAACAGAAAGAACTACATATTTGGAGTTTGAAAACTTTATTTCCAATTTTCCAATCCCAGTTACAACTGTACCCTCTAATTTTTCAGGACCTCAGTTTTCATAAACATAAAATGCATATTATAAAAATTACCAGCCTCAAAGGGTTGTTGAGCAATTGGTTTATGAATCTTAAAGAATTGTAGAAATGTGGATTTTTATTCTGAATTCCTATGTAGTACTTAATGATCTATATTGTTCATTTAATAATCATAGGGTAATGAGCTGTTTTGTATGTCATTTGTCTTCATCATTAAGAAGTAGAAAAATATGTTCTATACTATACTCATATAAGGCTCCAAATAACCTGATAGCAATATAGATGGGTAACACAAAAACAAGGACAAATGAGAGCAAAGATTGCCTTCATAAATATAAGGATGATATAAAGAAATATTTTAAAGTTAAACAATTCTCTTGCTTGAGTTCAAAGAAGAAAAAAGATGTTTGCTTTCTTTTTGTTTTTGTTTTAGAATGTATAGGACCAAGGTATCAAGTAGCAGCAATTATCTTTTTTTAAGCCATGATATGCCCAAATATCTTTGAAACATACTAACTTTTAGATCTGATTAATTGATTGATCAATACTTTTAAAATCTGATTGCTAACAAAGTAGTACCAACTAGTCCCTCCTGAGGGGATGTTACCTATTTTTCTAAGTAAAGAAAGACTATCTATGAAATTAGAATTTATTGGTATAATCCCAAACCTAGTGAGTTAAATCAACAGAAAATGTCTTTCCTTTATCCACCAACACTTCCAGAAAAAGATTACATATGGACATCACTGTTCATTGAAAGCTAAAAGATGATGGAACACATATATTTTTCAAATTTAGTTTTTTGAAAACTAATTGCCTCTTGGGGAGAGGGTACAGTCTTAAGAGCTATCAAATATAAAACAATTTTAATGCTTAGAAATTTAGAAACCCAATTGGAGATTTATCAACATTTTCATAAATTTGGAATTAATTTGTAGAATTTATATAGTCTCATTAGGTGAAAAAAAAATAACCAGCAGAAGTTCATGAGATTCTAAACCAAACTGAACAGCCTGAAAAAAGAGACCTGAAAAATATCTTTAAATTCAATAGACAGGGGAACTGACCAGCTATCTGCAACATCTATAAATCTCAGTATTAAAGCTCAAAATTGTAATGTCAGCTTTGAAATAGGGTATATAGCGAAAACCTAAGAAACCAAATTGATAAAAAAAAAAAGGAAAGTAGTACATACAAAGACAGAAAATTGTGCAAACCTACTTGAAATGTTAACTTTGCTTCTGAAGAGATCAAAATATGCTTAATATTAATAATTAGAATAATCTATCAAAATAATGGTATTTAAAAAGTACTTGACATCTTTTTTATCAACAAAAACAAAATGAGATAAGTAATTTTATTATCTGTTAAGGAATTCTGAAGTTCTAGGTGAAAAGACATTTTCCTATCTATCTATTTTTACTCCCTTGAGTAACTCTATTCCAAATCTTTTTTGCATTTCTCACAAGACATCCAGGTCTCTAGAATTTCTATACTTAAAATAAAGGCTCACATTCCAATTCACTGAGGAAACTGAACATTATTAGCTTAAGCTCAACTCTGTTACTTCAATTCTCAAAAGTTTTCAGCAGCATCAATATTTTTACCTCCATATCTCTATTATCAGAAACATATATGGATATTTTGAAATATAATTATATATGTATAATTAACAAATTATGCATAATAGTGCTTCATTATCATATAATATAAACTACAAAACAGTTTATGATATATGATGATAAATTATAATTATATGAAACACAAGAATATATTTTTTATTGAATAGTAAATTTAAATTTAATTATATACTAACTAAAATATATTGTATATTATGTCTTATAGCTATATTAGATATAAAATTATATTTCATATATTGTATATGTGTGTATATATATACATATTCATTTAATATATGACTCCTATTACTACTCCAGTTTTCTAATACCTTCCTCCACCTCCATTTTTAGATGCTTGCTCCAGAAACTATTTTGCCTCTCTCTCTCTCATGAATCCTTCATGTCCTACTCTACTGATTCCTTTCTCATTTTTACCATGTTCAGGACTCCTCAATATTTTAAATTCAACAATAGCACTACTTTTAATTGATATTTAAATGATATAGCTTCCATTTAACTGCCTCCCTCTTCTTGCTGAGGAAGTAAAAATGTGTCCACTACAGATATGTATAACCAAACATCAGGTGGTATATAATTTTGCGAGGGAAATAAGAGGGATGGGATTATACTCTTGGAAAGCTCTGTACATATTTATTTGCTTGTTCTTAGCCCTTTAGATTGTAAGCCATGTAAGGCATGGACTGTGTTTTGCCTCTTTTTTTGTACCCCGAATGCTTGCCAGGATGTCCAACATATAGTAGCTACTTAGTAAATGTTTATTGATTGACCAACTGACTGACTGGGAATTTTCAGTGGCTATCCCCATGCCTGAAATGCTCTCCCTCCTCACCTCTGCCCCTTGATTTTCCTCAAATTTCATTTAAAATTCCATTTTCCAAATTCCATTTATTTTTACTTCTCTTCCTCTATAGTTTAGTCCAAATTTATCCTATATATAGCTCAATTGTACATAATGATTGACATATTGTCTTCTTTATTAGACTGCAAGTACCTTTAAAAATGGATGCCCTTTTACATTTCTTTGTTTCTCTAATGTATGGAATAGTATAATAGATGTTTATTGACTCACTGACTTTTTTTTCACCTCTTGTTACCTGAGTCCTCATTTCTCTTTAGCTCAGCTCATTATGATCTGGGACAGAATGAGTACAGTGACCCCACTACTCAGTTAATAAACCTCTAGCTTCACTATATTGATTTATCCTCTCAAGTATCATTTGCCTATTTTTTAAAACTGCTAGGAGGGACTCAATTTTGCCTTCTGCCTCAAAGATCACAATAGTTCTAATCGCTTTCAAGGCTTACAGGGATGCTTGTCCTTAGAACTACAAAATCTGAAATTCTAAAATAAGTGTTAAAAAAATATTTGTTGCACATGTATAAATGCCAGGTGCTAAAGATATAAAAGGAAAACTAAAATGTCCCTACCCTCCTGAAATGTATGTCCTTTTGTGCGGAATAACATAAATATATATAATAGAATATTTATGTTATTATATATTGGTATATATATATATACACACACACAATCACATACACACACATATATAGACATATAGAGAGAGATAGAGATAAAGATAGAGAGAGAGATGATATAGATATAGATATATAGATATAGATTAGATATAGATATAGATATAGATAGATATAGATATAGATATAGATATAGATATAGATATAGATATAGATATAGATATAGATATAGATATAGATATAGATATAGATATAGATATAGATATAGATATAGACATAGATAGGTATAGGTATAGGTATAGGTATAGGTATAGGGAGAGATAGAGACAGAGATAGAGATAGATAGAAATACATATACATATACATAGATAAAGATGATAGATGAAGGTGTGATTTTGTGTGTGTAACCAATCACAGAGAAAATACCAATTATTCATTGTTTTTTTATGGGAGGGCACTGGTAACTAGAGTCATCAGGAAAGGCCTTAGATAGATGGTAGAATTTGACATGAGATTTGAAATGAATTAAGGTTTTTCAAAGCAAAAGTGAGGAGGGAGGACCTCCCAGTATCAGGGGAGATTAAAGACAGCCTGTGCAAATGGCAGGTTGTCTATGATTATCAATAAGTCAGTCGATTTTGCTGGAAACAGTGCTCAGAGGAGTGCAATCAATTTAATTATGGGCAATAAATCTAGTAATGGAGACAATTTCAGTTATGGTTATTTTTTGGATATTCTTTAATACTCAATCCCAGTTTCTTAAACACTAATATATTTAATAATAGTAACAGAATGTTAACTAAATAATGACTGGTAGTCATATTTAATTTACTTCTATTTTCACAGTCAAGAAAAAATATCTTTGACCTGGAAATGAAAAAAAACAAAATGGATAACAAGAATTTAATAAATTTAATAAATAAGGAGATTGGGAAAGTGTACCGAGTTACCCTTTAGGAATTCTAGTCAACTAAGCCTGAAAATATTGCGATACTAAATTAATTGGTGGCTATGAAGTGGACACCATATTTCATATATAGTGATATTCAAAAACAAGACTAGGAGAGATGCCATTAGAGTGGAGAATAGCAAAAAAGGGAAAAAAAGGAAAAAAGGAAAGAAGTATTTGTAAACTATAAACTAAATAATTGATTTTCATATTTGAGCAAATTATAAAAGAGGTCATTAAAGAGATCATTAGTGTTTAACAAGAAAATCAAGAAGTGATTATCAAAATCCAATAAGACGTTATACAAGGCTGAAAGTGTTTCCTTTTTTAATGATTATTAAATAAGCAGAGCAGGAAAATGTAGATATATTTTACCTAGATTTCAAGTTAGTAATTATATAATTAACTGACTTATTAAGAATCAAAGAGTAGACAATAGTAATGCAACATAAACTTATTTCTCTGGGGCAGTTTCTCAGAGATCTGTTTGATCCTACACTTTTTAAAACATTTAGTATAACATAGATAAAGACATGCTTATTACGTTTGCAGGGTGGCAGCTAAACATCCAATAACAAAATCAGGATTAAAAAGATCTTTCAAATTAGATAGCACTATGGAAAATAAAATAAAATAAATCTAATAGAAATAAATTTGAAAATCCCACACTTGGTTTCAAAACATTTTCACAAAAAATGTAGGTCAGGGGGCAGCTAGGTGGTGAATTGGATAAAGCACCAACCCTGGAGTCAAGAGTACCTGGGTTCAAATCCAGTCTCAGACATTTAATAATGACCTAGCTGTGTGGCCTTGGGAAAGCCACTTAACCTCATTTGCCTTTTTTTTTTAAAAAAAAAAAGGTAGATCAGGGATATGGTTAGGCAAGTGAAGTACAAAAACCAAATAAATGAACTAACAAACCAAAAAAAAAAAAAAAACTTGTAATTTTGTCCTGCAATAAAACATATGTATTTCCAGGAATAAAGGAATAATAAATAATATGTTTTTGTTCAGGCTACATTTGGAGTATTAAGTTCTTTATTGACCACTCTAATTTAAGAAGGATCTAAAGATTATCGAAAGGAAAGCAATCATATTAGTGAAGGACCTTGAATACATTTAATAAAATAACTGATTGGAAAACCTGAAAAATTGTCATAGGGACTTGTTCAGTTTGTCCTTAGAAATTAGAACAGAGGCAATATATGGAATCTTCAAAGAGGAAAATATTATTCATAGTAATTACCTTTGTACAAAAATTAATTGAGTTTCTTCAAGAAGTGGTGGTTTTCTCACATTGGAAATCATCAGGTAGGTGAATGACAACTTGCCAGATATCTTGTAGTGGGGGTTTTCTTGCAGATAAATTAAACTCTGGCAGATCTTTGAAATATAAAATTCTTGGGATTCTATGCCTATTGTGTACAGAATATTAGAGATCTCTCATCTTGTGAGAAAATACCTTCCAGGAAACAAAGAGTAATGCACTAGAAGTCAGTACAGATATATTTCTGACTGTGATTTCTAATCAGAGAACAAACAGAGACCTGCCAGCTACCTAGTCTCAGAGAGTCATATTATTTTTATATCTAAAAGTTAAATAGAGGGCCATCTAGGTGGTGCAGTAGATAGAGCATTGTTCCTGGAGTCAGGAGGACCTGGGTCAAATCCTGTCTCAAACACTTAATAATTGCCTAACTGTGTGACTTTGGGCAAGTCACTCAACCCCATTGCTTTAAATAAATAAAATTTAAAAATAAATAAAGTTAAATAGAGATATTTCACATTTCATCTAGGTATTAATATTTCATGATTCTATAACAGAAATAATTATATTCTAGGAATTTGCAACCCAAATGAGAAAGCAAGTGATTCAGCACAATTATAGAGTTGTATACAAGTAGATATAGAATCAAACAGAACAAACCTAACAACCAAAGTACTTAGAACAATGGAATAATCCAAGAAGGTTTTGTGAAGAAATAAAGCTGTAATATCAACACTTCCCAAATACTTCTGAATATGAAGATCTACCTAAAAAGCTTCTCAGTAACTATAGGCTTCAATCAACATCACTGTTTATCGCTTATTACACTTAAAAAATTTGATTGCAAAGCAAAATTTTCAATAATTGTCTTTTTTCCCAAGAAAATTCAAAGTTATTCCAGTTAACATCATGAAAATGCCCATCCAAAGACTACTCTAAAATTATGGACTTAAAAAAAATCAGGTCAAATACTTTTATTCCCAAATTTGTTATACTTAAAAGTAGTCTAATAAGCTGACATCAAAAAAAGAAGATGCAACCTTGAAAACAGAATACTTTCAGTGTTTATGATGGCAATAATAAATGAAATGTGCACCAATATTCTATTCCATATTGTGGACTTGTGCTGCAAATGCAAATGCTTAATAATACAAATTTCAGAAAATAAAGGAAAGACTAGACTCAGCACTAATGAGGAATGGCATGTATAAATATAACCACAAACTTCATTTCAATTAGCTTCAATCTACTCCCACACTAGCCTTTATTAGAGCAATAATATAAAGTAAATTGCTGGTTAGAGTCCCATTTTTCTTTTTTCTTCATCATTCTGTGTTGGAGAGAGGCTAATGAGCAATGAAATGACCCCAAAACACAGCAGTAGGGAAGAAAAGAAACAAGAAGCCTAGATTATTCATAGACAATAAAGAACTCAAAAGACAGAAGTATTAAAATTATTTAACATATATCATACATGAATAAGTAAAAGGGAGTAAACTTCAACTTCCGTTGTTTTATTTCATTAGTGTCTTCATGAACACTTCTAAACTGTTCTTTAGTTCACCTATTTACATGTAAAGCTGGCTTTGATTTTATGTACTTGATATATTGTCTAAGGAAAGGAAAGAGACTTTAGCAATTTATCTGACACTCAAGTCAAGATGATCTTGTAAAACCTTATAAAACTTGCTCTCTTTTACTCATGAACACACATGAGATAACATTCCCTCTGCCAATTCTTACAATATCACAGTGAAATAGAGGTGTTGTTCTACATTAAGTTTTAGTTGCAGTTGTTTATGAGTTCAAATTAAAAATTCTCTAATTCTATATCTATTTTTTGCCAAAAATTATAATTGTTGCTGCACTAGGAAGGTGATCAGAGAAATACTGTAAAGGATGGATGAGAGAAATAATATACTTGGGGGCACAATCAACAAGAGCCCAGAGTCAGACAAAAATATATGAATGCCTAGAATAAGAAAATGAGGAAAAGCGGTAAGAGCCTGAAATTGAGAGAACTTGGGTGAACCAGTTTGTGCTTCAGTTTCCTCTTCCATGAAATGAGGGTTCTAGATTAGACCATCAGCTGAAGGTCTATGATCCTTTGAAATTGGGCAATTATTATGAGAATAGAAAAAATATGAACATAATAGGAATAATAGAGGACATGAAAACTAAATATGTAGAATGAAGGAAAAAGGTAACTAATATGCTTCTAAGCTTATGAGACTTGTATCCCTGGTCAGATAAATTCTGGTCCTGTTTGAATCATAATTTTTATGTTATAAAATTCTGAACAAATAAATTAATCATAATATTGGTAAAGGAAATATCTACAAAAAAATAAACAATTGAAAAGTATTAATTCACATAAAAATGTTGATATCATTCAAAAAAATCCTGAACTATTGGAGTTTATAGACTACTGAGCATTGAATGGTGAATAAAAGGTTTGTAATACGTCAAGTCCTTGGTCTCATGGAAATTATACACAAATAGGACAATGAAGCACATAGATAATTATCACACATATAAACAGATGAAAAGGTGAAAATCTAAGTTCTGTGTGAAGTCTGAGGGGAGGTCCAAGAGGGAGAGCATAATTAATATAAAGCTTCAAAAAACATGGCATTTAAGTTGCATTTCCTTGGGTAGGTAGGGATTTGGAGAGGAAAAGAGGATACAGAGTATAAGAAATGGTATGAAAAAAGTATATTAAGAGAAAAAACATGGAATTGAGGTCATGGTAGAGGACATGATGTCTGATAGAAGCTTCCATATTCATCTGTAATGTTCCATTGCTTGCAGCCTTGTTACTTACATATTCTATTTAGCTTTGGTATTATGTGGTCTTAGGGTCAGAGCTATATCTCCACATCAGTCTTGTTCCTTGGCATGGTTTCTGAGGTTATCCATCGGAGACAAGGGAATTTTCCTAAATTATCTACACAGTAGTCAGAATTGCTAAACTGGATCCTGTGGGTTTTTTTTGTCTCAAGCACACCTTGTATATCATTCAAGCCTTCCCTGAGAATAGGCTGATCATCTTTATTCTTGCTGCAACTGTTCTTTTGACTGGTACTTGGGAAGCACCAGTCATTCTCAAAATCCACATTTGGGGTTGAGGAGCCAGTGTTCTTGTGAGGTTCTCCATTATGTCTATTGTAAATCTCTAGATGGGCTACATGGATGGAAAAAGTATGTATATATTGGAACTCAGTTTATGGTGTGCAATATCCTGCTAATATCATGAACAGACTAAAACTGGTTTCAGTTGGAACTGAAACTCCATTGACACATGGAGTGTTTCTACTTAAATAACTAAGTGGTGAGGTGGATAGAGTTCTAGACTTACAGTCAGGAAGACTGTGTGATCTTGGGCAAGTCATTGAACCTCTTTTTTCTCAGTTTCCCTATCCACAAATTGAAAATAAAAGTAGCATCTACTCCCAGGGCTCTTTGGAGGATCAAATGCAAAAGTGATTGCAAAAGCTTTTAACATGACATCTAGCATATAGTATTCCCTATACAAATGCTAGCTAATCATAATCAATAATATAATATTTATTATTATTATTATTGTTGTTGTTGTTGTTATTTATATGATGAATCTGATATACCAGAATCAGAGCATCTATTGGCATATTAAGAGTAAAAACTAATTTGTGAAATTTCAATTTCACTTTGATATATCCTAAACATAGTTTGTTTGTTTTTTGCTTTTATTAGTTTTTTTGCTCTTTTAATCATCTAGTCCTTGAAGTCAAAGACTACTCAAGGGTTCATAGGATATTTTTTCAGCAATCTGTTCTAACACCATACAAATCATTGAGGGTCCACTGACCAAGAGAGCATTGTGGTATCTGTCCTTATTCTTCATTATCACCTCTGTGTGAAGTCCTATGGGTCCATGTTGAATAGATTCATTTAAAAAAAAAACCAATTATACAGTATTTCTCATTCTTGTTATGTTGTTGATGGTGGTCCTTTTACTACCAACTTCTGTACTACCTATGAATTTGCATATGTAATGCAAATTATAGCTTGCAGATGCCCATACACTCTGTACTTTTTAGATTTTATCCTGATGGTGGTGTTTATGTGTGTCAGTCTAGCATAAATTCCCATTTCTTCATCCATGAGTTGTCTTCTCCACAGATGAGTCATGCATTTTCAAGGTATTTCACCTGCTTAGATTCGTTGACCCTTCCATAAAAAAATATCTCAGAGGTGGTTGATGTTTAGTTTTTGAAATAGTAATTATCTTATAGGCTCCTTTTCATTTGATCAAAACATAGATTCACTACAATTCAAAATTGATTTCAGCATTACAACAGACTTTAATAATACCCTCTGAGGTCAATTTCATAGTCATTTGGCTGTTTGAGTCAATATGTTCATAAAGTTTTTTGCAGAAGTATCCCTCCTTTTCCTACCATTGGCCTACCACCATGACATACATTTTGCTGGCACTCTTTGGCTTTGTATGGAGTTATTATCAAACTCAGAAAGTAGCATTTTGGTTCTTAGAACAGTATATTAAAATGACTTGAATTTTTGTAAACTTTCCTAATATGTTATTCCATTGGGTTTATTTACATTAAAGTCTACAGGAGTCTTCTTCCAACATGCTTGGTTCCCGAACTTACTTATTTCAAATTACTTACTCCTCCATCTCTTATCAGCCATACAAGCATGGTAATATCTTTGTGTTGTCATCATCCATAAATGAATCACATCTCTGTTAATCAAATATGAAATTACATTATCTGATCACAATATGTTTTCAATTTATGTCTCCCTCTGCCTTATAATGCCAAGCATATTTTTTATCTATTTTATAATCTAGAACCCCTTGGGATATGAGTTCTTTCTAGGTATCTACTCCTGTACTAGTGGCACTTTCCTCCCCTCCTCATCTTTATCACTTTATAAACCAAAAATGCTATAATTTCTTTTCTTCCTGAGGCATTTCCTTTTTCTTGAACCATCAGTCTTGCATGAAAAGTCTCTGTCACCATTCACTGCATTTGTTCTTAAATATGTATCTGTTGAATTACACTGGAGAAACATCATAAAACATAGCTGCCTATAAAACATAGCTTCACTAAAATGTTTGAAGCTAATATTCAGTCATTCAGTTGTGTTCAATTATTCTTGACTCTATGACCACCTGTCTATTGGGTTTTCTTGGGAAAGATGAGGTATTAGTTTGCCATTTCCTTCTCCAGTAGTTTATGGTAAACTGAGGTTAAACATCTTGTCCAGGCCACACAGTCACTATTTGAGGCTGGAGTTGACCTCAGGTCTTCCTGAAATCAAGCTCAGTCCTCAGTCCACTGAGCTTCTAGTTACCTCCACAAATGTTTGCTACCTGTTTCAATTGGACCTTCACTGTTTCAGCACACTTTACATTTTACATTTCTCCAATTAACTCACTATCCCTCCCACTTTTCCTCTGCTTCACACATTCTCATTTAAGAATAGTCTCACTATTACATTGTTAGTGGAGCTGTGAATTCATCCAACCTTTCTGGAGAGAAATTTGGAACTATGCCCAAAGAGCAACAAAAATGTGCATACCCTTTGATCCAGCAATACCACAACTGGGTCTGCACCCTGAAGAAATGATGAAAAGGGTAAAACCATCACATGTACAAAAATGTTCATAGCAGCCCTGTTTGTGGTGGAAAATAATTGGAAATCAAGTAAATGTCCTTCAGTTTGGGAATGGCCTAGCAAACTGTGGTATATGTTATGTCATGTAACACTACTGTTCTATTAGAAACCAGGAAGCACAGGATTTCAGGGAAACCTGGAGGAATTTGCATGAACTGATGCTGAGTGAGATGAGCAGAACCAGAAAAACACTGTACACCCTAACAGCAACATAGGGGTGATGATCAACCTTGATGGAATTGCTCATTCCATCAGCGCCTCAATCAGGGAAAATTTGGGGCTGCCTGCAATGGAGAATTCCATCTCTATTCAGAGAAAGAACTATGGAGTTTGAAAAAAGACCAAGGACTATTACCTTTAATTTAGAAATAAAGAACTGATATCTTATTGTCTGATCTTGCTATCAAATTGCTTTCTGGGGGGGGGGGAGGGAAGTAAGATGGGGGGGGAATTGTAAAACTCAAAATAAATAAAATCTTTAAAAAAAAAGAATTTACAGCAAAAAAAGAATATCATCTCATATTTTACTGGAAAAAATTGAGGTCATTGAATGGGAACTCTTTGTTCTTACCTCCTCCTCAATATCCATAGCTATATCTATATATCTATCTCTATCTCTATCTATATAGATATAGATATATATCTATCTATCTATATATATATAGAGAGAGAGAGAGAGAGAGATCATTAAATACCTTCCTTAATCAACTCCTCAACCCTAATTCATATAATAAGATGGCCCTTCTTCTTGTCAAAGAAACCTCTCAGCATGCACAGATGATCCTATTCCATCCCATCTTCAGCAACAGATTGCTCCCTCCTTCATTCCTCAGTGGACAAAAGTATTTCCCTTGGTAATCTCATCAGGTCTCATGGTTTCAATTGCCTTTATGCTGATGATTCTCAGATCAGCTTAACAAGCCTTAATTTTTCTGTTAACTTTGATACTTTACTTACTCTGTTCTCCAAACATCTCCAAATTCCCATTGAACATTTTGAATTGGATGTTACTTAGTCAACTTATAAACAGCATATCCAAAACTAAACTCATTACCATTTCCCCCAAATCCTGTCCTTTCCCTAACCTACTAATTATTGTAGAAGATAGTATCATCTTCCCAGACAATCAGGTTCACTACCTAAGTTCCATCCTCAACTCTTCACTCTCATATCCTACATCCAATCTGAAACCAAAGACTGTTGATTTTAACTTCTGAATGTACATATGCCTTGTTTCTGTCTTCTAATGTTTCTTCTTTCCTGGTACAGGTCCTTGATACCTCATACTTGTATTTTTGGAAGATTTCTTTGCCTCAAGTCTCTATGCACTCCAATCCATTCTTCACTCAGCTGACAAATTGATTTCTTAAAGAGAAAGTATGTCATTTGAGCATCCGACTCCCATTTACTACCCTATTCAATAAACTCCAGTGGCTGTATGTTACCCACCAGCATCAAATATAAAATCCTTCATAGCTTAACTTTCCTCTACATTTTCCATCTTATTGTCCAGAGCATATTCTATGATCCAGTTACAATGACCTCTTACTATTCCTTGAACAAGAAGTTAAATCTCCTGATTCAACATTTTCAATTTTTATTCCTCATACCTCCATGTCCTCCCACTTTATTTCCACCTAACATTTTTGTTAACTTCTTCAAGTCTTTAAGGTAAACCATTTGTCCTGTTTTCAAATATGAGTTTAATCATAATGCTTCAGCTTGACAAGATATTAGGCTCATATTTGGATATTCACTCAGTATTGGTTAGGTAATCAAGACGGTTATACGACCCTTATATGGAATCCGAACAGTCAGATTATATACATTGTTTCTATGATGTTGCTTAT